>NW_023249802.1:292-560 GCF_002007445.2 Ailuropoda melanoleuca | reverse complement strand
GTAAATTTGGACTGGTACTAACCAGAAATTTTAAGGGGAAGAAAAAAAGCAGGCACATCTTATATTTTGAAGAAGTTGTAAAAAATATATCCTTAAAGAATGCTTTTTTCCAAAAGATGCCTGGATTAAGAAGATGTGGTCCATATATACAATGGAATATTACTCAGCTATCAAAAAGAATGATTTCTCAACATTTGCTGCAACATGGACGGTACTGGAGGAGACAATGCTAAGTGAAATAAGTCAAGCAGGAAAAGACAATTATCAT
>NW_023249802.1:0-206 GCF_002007445.2 Ailuropoda melanoleuca | reverse complement strand
GGGGGGTAATCAGAAGGGGGAATGAAGCATGAGAGACTATGGACTCTGAGAAACAAACTGAGGGCTTCAGAGAAGAGGGGGGTGGGGGAATGGGATAGGCTGGTGATGGGTAGTAAGGAGGGCACGTATTGCCTTGTGCACTGGGTGTTATACACAACTAATGAATCATCGAACTTTACATCAAAAACTGGGGATGTACTGTATGG
>NW_023249801.1:0-1644 GCF_002007445.2 Ailuropoda melanoleuca | reverse complement strand
TGTCACCCCAACTCACACCTGACAAGAGCGGCTCAAGGGGCTCAGGGACGCGCCGAGGGAACACCAGGATTTGAACCTGGGCTGTCTCNCGCGCCGAGGGAACACCAGGATTTGAACCTGGGCTGTCTGGTGGCAGCACCCCCCGCACTCCTGCTCTTCCTTGCAGGAAAGGGCCTTCTTCAGGCTGCGCGGACAAGGACGCTGGCCTCATCCTTCACGCTCCGCTTGCTCCTGTTCAGCCTACTTCTTGTCTCTACCTGCAAAATGCATCCGGAATCCAACCACTTCTCACCAGCTCCTCTGCTAACCCCCTGCTACGAACCACGGTCAGGGTCATTTCCATGGGTTTCCTGGGTTCTGTCCTTGCATCTCCCACTCCACCCCCAATAAGCCTGCTCTTACTGCAGCTACCTTTAAAAGAAGGATCCTTTACACACCTAATTCAGATGATGCTCTACAACCTGCAGTGGCTCCCATCTCTCTCGGAGGAAAACCCAGTGTCCTTATAAAAGCCTCCGGACTTCCCAGATGCCCTGACTCCTGTCACACCTCCTGCCCCCTGCCCAGCCAGGCCGGCTTCCCGGCTGCCCTGATGTGCCTGGCACACTCCCTCTTTCGGGAACTTTCCCTTGCCCCGTCCCCGGAAGGGAACCGCTTCCCCGCTATCCAGATGGTGCTCCTTTGTCCCTCCCTCAGATCTTTGCCTAAACGCCTTCCTGTGAGAAGCTTCCCTACTGACCTGTTTATTTTTCCCCCGTTTTAGTGAAATATAATTGCTGTACAGCACGACTGGACTTAATATTGTGATGTAATTACCACAATAAATTTAGTTGACATCCATCATCTCATACAGATGCAAAGGAAGGAAGGAAGGAAGACATGTAGCTTTCCTTGCGATGACAACTCTTAGGACCCGTTGCTCAGCACCTTTCAAACACAGCACACTCCGCTGTTGACCACAGTCCCTGTACTGCACAGTACATCTCTAGTACTTACTGCTAACTGGGTGTGAACCTTTTGAGCGTTGGCTTCGGCTTTCAATTCTCCCTCCCCCACCCTCACCTCTGGTAATCACAAATCTGATCTCTTTTGCTATCAGTTTGTTCTTCTCTTTGCTCTCCTTTTTGTTTTGGGGCGGATTCCACCCATATGTGAGATCAGATAATATTTGTCTTTCTCCGTCTGACTTTTGTCACTGAGCATAATACCCTCAAGGTCCATCTATGCTGTCACAAATGACAGGATTTCCTTCTTTTTTTTATGGCTGAGTAACATTCGTGTGTGTGTGTGTGTGTGTGTGTGTGTGTGTATCACATTTTCTTTATCTATTCATCCATCAGTGCACAGCAGGTGCTCCAGGTATTGGCTGGTATAAATAATGTTGCTATAAACATGGGGGTGTGGCTATCTCTGAGACAGTGATTTCGTTTCCTCTGGATAAATACCCAGAAATAGAATTATTGGATCGTAGGGTGGCTCTTTTTTTTCTCTCTTTTTTTTTTTTAGGTTTTATTTATTTAAGAGAGAGAGAAAGAGAGGGAGCGCAAGCAGGGGGAAGGGCAGAAGGAGAAGCGGACTCCCCACAGAGCAGGGAGCCTGATGTGGGGCTTGATCCCAGGCCCCTGGGTTCATGACCTGAGCCGA
>NW_023249800.1:434-559 GCF_002007445.2 Ailuropoda melanoleuca | reverse complement strand
ATCAACGATCATCATCTCTCGTGAGTAAGGGAGCATGAAAGAAAAGGTTCAGGAGTTTCGAGGATTCAGCGACCTTCTCATTGAAAATAAAGCAGAACGTCCAGGAAAACACCTCCAGCGAACAG
>NW_023249800.1:0-170 GCF_002007445.2 Ailuropoda melanoleuca | reverse complement strand
GCGGAAATGGAACGAAAAGGCACAAAACACGTCCGTCAGAAACAACAAAGTACAGGGACCGTCTTAGCACTATCATCACCCTTCGTGCATAGGGAAACTTGAGGGAAAGTGGTCGCGGAATCCTGACGAGAGTGCCCCATAGTGGTCTCTGAGACACCTCACAGTCCACG
>NW_023249799.1:5672-9492 GCF_002007445.2 Ailuropoda melanoleuca | reverse complement strand
GTCGCTGGCATCCAGGAAGGATGCTTCTAACAAGGGCACGGTTAGAGCCTGTCCCGAATCTCCCTTTGGAGGGACTGTGTTCTTTGGTGACTTGACCTTTCACCCAGGGTCAGAGCACCGCCCCCTGTGCCCCTGCGCTNGCCCCTGCGCCGTGCTCCATCCTGCCGCTCGCCTGCTCCCAGGGGAACCCTGCCCCGTCCCCGTGGCTCTGGGCGGGGCTTTCCCTGCTCCGCGCACTGCTCACACGCCAGTCCTCCTCATATGCTCTTTCCAGGAGCCCCACCATGGGTCCAGTGTGGCCTGGGGGCTTGGGAGTGGGACCACCTTCATTCTGCCTTACTTCTGGCCCCTTCTCCCACCTGGCAGACTCATTCTTCCCACGTTCACATGAACACGACAGGTCCTTCTCCTGGTTTTCCCAGGCAGGTTTGGGTATCCGGACCCTTCCGGGAGAGTCTCCTGGAATTTAAAGCTCTTGCCTGCCCCAGCGCGGCTGACCTAGTTTCGGGGCCAGGGGCTTGCTTGGTTTCTCCTCTGTCCCCCCTCCCTCCCCATTGCTAGGCAGAGTGGTGAGGAGGGGAAGCTGTGAGCTGGGGTCAAGGCCCCCTAAACAGTCTTTGGAGACCCTCCCATGGGCCCCTCAGCCTCTGCCCCAGCTTCGAGGACCCACCCTTCTCGAGGGTTTAGTCTGGCCACAAGAATGAGCCCTTTAGTCCCTCAGCACCTAGCACGGCCCCACCTCTTGGCTGTACCCAGGCAGACTCTTGTCCCCACGCCTACAGCCTGGAGAGGCCCCCGGGGGCACTTATCTAGTTCTTGGAGTGGTTTCTTGGTACTCACACCCACCCTCCTCAAGCAGTGACTCGCAGGTTTGTGCAAAGTATTCTCAGGCCCCTTCCTCCAGGCTGACCCTCTGGCTTAGCTTGGCTTGGAGGCTTGGCTGGAACCCAACCCCATTGGCACCCCATGGGACCTGTCCCTAGGGCCAGGCTGGCTTGGGTGTGCGCCCCTCCAACGCCTCCACCCCAGGCTCCCTTGTCGCCCTGCGCTGCCCCCATCTCAGCTCCTAGTGCCTGGCCTGGAGCCCACCGCCCCACACAACGTCCTCAAGACAGACACTGCCTCCTTGCTCGGGGCTGCACACAGTGGGGTTCCACAGCTCTCAGCTGAGTAGTGAGCTGGTGAGGAGCCAAGGGTCCCTGTGAAATGGGGCAGGGCCCATCACGGCCTCGGGGGACGGGACCTGAGGGGTGGCAGCTGTGATCTCCAGGGATGGGTCCCCCTGCAGGAAGTGTCCCCTTACTACCTCTCCTGCTGCCTGGGAGCCATCAAGGGGCCCTCTTGCCCAGGCCTGAGGCTGCAGGGTCAGCCCTATCCCTCCTGCCTTAGGCCAGGTCAGTCCCCCAGCAGGACCTGGATCTTGAATGAGGGCAGGACAAAGTGAGCAGCTGCTTGCGGGGGGGTCTGGGAGATGCCTGGGTGGGGGCAGGGCCCTGCCGGAGGAGCTCAGCCACTCTGATGATGGACAGGCCGCCTCGAGGGCGGGACCAGGCAGGTCTCCTCCCTGGGCCTCAGTGTCCTCATCCGTGCAGTGGGAGCAGTGAAACAGTTCTGTCTAACCGAAGAGCCTTCCAGATCAGGGGGCTCCGGGCATCCCCGTATACTCCATCCCTCCCGTGACACGTGCAGCCGCTGCCTCTTGGCCAGCCCAGAGCAGGCAGTTGGTGTGGCGCTGACTCAGCGTCAGACAGGAGCTCGACTGGGATTCCGGAAGGCCCTGGAAGAATGCTGGGTGCCATCCAGGCGCCGGCGCCAAACCCACTGTGCAGGGAACCCTCGTTACCAGCCGGGCCAGTGTCCCTGACCCAGCGGCCGGCCTTTCCAGGGGCTGGGGCTGTCCTGGGCAGAGGGCCTCACGCCCTGGACATCAGCCCACTCCGTTTAGAGCACGCCACACCACTGGAAGCTGAGTGTCCGGGACTGACCAGCTCAGGCTGACCCTCCCCCTGCCTCTCCACCGCGCCAAAGGCACATGCTGGGAGGGCGCCCATTTCTCTGGAGGAAACAAACCCAGCCAGGCAGCCGGACTGCTCCAGGTCCCACACCCCTCCTGCACATTGTCCCTCAACAGCACGCTGCCAGGCAGGGTGCCCTGCGGTCACCACCCACGTCCATGAGCACAGTGCTGCAGCGGATAGGCACTCAGCCTCTCTGCTCCTCAGTCTCCCCATCTGTGCAATGGGTCTAATCGCAGCATCTGTGGCTAGTATTGGGCACAAGGGATGCGGTGCGGGCTGGCATAAGGCCAGGGATGCCGGCGTCCACTGAGACGGTCACCTGTGTAGCCCTGTAGAGGTGCTGGGAGGGAACGTGCCTGCCTCTAAGACCCCTAGCTTGTAAACCACGGCCGCCCCCGAGCCCAAGGCCAGCAGGTGCCCCGAGGCGGGGCCTCCACCGGAGGGGACACTGAACCCAGCCTTGACCTGAGTCGGGACGTGCCTTTTTTCTCTCTATTGTGAGTAGGAAAGGGACGTTGAAGGACGTTGAAAGAACTCCTGTGGTCCCATTGCCCCACCCTGCACGGATGCCTTTGGGACACCCGGCTCCGTCGCAGGGGGCTTCACGTCCTCTGTGTCCTTGCCAGTGTGTTTCATTCTCCGTGGCCTGGCCCAGGCTCTGCCACTCTCTGCCGAGGGGTGCTGGGCCCGCTCTTCAGCCTCGTAAAGTAGAGATCAAACTCTCTTGCCTTACTTAGAATGAGAGGAGAAAACAAATAAGATAACCTAGAAAGAGTGTCTATCGGGGCCAGGCCTCGGAGAGCGGCTCAACAAACAGCCGCCCTCCGTCCCCTCCCCTCCCATTTCCAGGGATCAAGGTTAAGCGGCTCTAGACTCCCTGGAATGGACGGCACGGCTGCCTTGACCGTTTCTGCAGGTGATCTGTGCCCGTAGTAACGCGCAGCGAACATCTATGCACCCAGAGCTTCCCCAAGAACAGTCCCTGGGGCGTTGAACTGCTTGGGACAAGTTCAAGTTGGTCCTGAGGGGGCCTGTTGGGGCTGGGGCTCTGCTTCCTCCGCGCTCCACGGACGTCGTCGACGGTCCCGTGGCTGGGGTGCTGCGGGGTGGGCTCGAGCCGTCGGGCCGTGACAGCGCTTCTCCCGTGACCCCTGGGCTGGCTGTGTTGGTGGGCTCGTGTTCTTGTCCGTCTGTAGCAAGTACCCGGGGTGGGGGAGGGGGCGGCTTAGCCAGCAGGTATTCATTGTCTCTGGAGCCGGAAGTCCAAGGTCAAGGGGTCTGCAGCGTGGGCTCCTTCTGGTCCTCTCTCCTTGGCTTGCAGACCGCCGTCCTCTCCCTGTGTGGGTCTGTGTCCTCAACTCTTTTTATAAGGACATCAGACATATTGGATTAGGGCTCACCTTAAAGCCCTCATTTAATTTAATGATCTCTTTAAAGACCCTGTCTCCAAATACAATCACATTCTGAGGTACGAGGGTTAGGACCTCGATATATGAATGGTGGGGTGCACAGCGAAGCCCATAGCACAGGTGGCTCACAGTAATTCTGGAATTTGTGGAGCACCAATCACACAGAGCCTCAGGCTCACTACGCCGGGAGCCCCTCTAAGACCACCACCCCTCAGCACCACCAAGAGCCCTGCCTCCCACAGGACACCGAGGCTGGAGGACACCATGACTTTCCCCAGTCACAGGGCCAGCCAGGGGCTGAGGCAGGGGCTGAGGCAGCACATGGACCCCGACCTGGCTCATTCCAGAGCCCGCTGGCTTTCCACCCGGCTCCAACAGCTTCCTAAAATGTTC
>NW_023249799.1:0-1589 GCF_002007445.2 Ailuropoda melanoleuca | reverse complement strand
TCTAGTTCTTGGAGTGGTTTCTTGGTACTCACACCCACCCTCCTCAAGCAGTGACTCGCAGGTTTGTGCAAAGTATTCTCAGGCCCCTTCCTCCAGGCTGACCCTCTGGCTTAGCTTGGCTTGGAGGCTTGGCTGGAACCCAACCCCATTGGCACCCCATGGGACCTGTCCCTAGGGCCAGGCTGGCTTGGGTGTGCGCCCCTCCAACGCCTCCACCCCAGGCTCCCTTGTCGCCCTGCGCTGCCCCCATCTCAGCTCCTAGTGCCTGGCCTGGAGCCCACCGCCCCACACAACGTCCTCAAGACAGACACTGCCTCCTTGCTCGGGGCTGCACACAGTGGGGTTCCACAGCTCTCAGCTGAGTAGTGAGCTGGTGAGGAGCCAAGGGTCCCTGTGAAATGGGGCAGGGCCCATCACGGCCTCGGGGGACGGGACCTGAGGGGTGGCAGCTGTGATCTCCAGGGATGGGTCCCCCTGCAGGAAGTGTCCCCTTACTACCTCTCCTGCTGCCTGGGAGCCATCAAGGGGCCCTCTTGCCCAGGCCTGAGGCTGCAGGGTCAGCCCTATCCCTCCTGCCTTAGGCCAGGTCAGTCCCCCAGCAGGACCTGGATCTTGAATGAGGGCAGGACAAAGTGAGCAGCTGCTTGCGGGGGGGTCTGGGAGATGCCTGGGTGGGGGCAGGGCCCTGCCGGAGGAGCTCAGCCACTCTGATGATGGACAGGCCGCCTCGAGGGCGGGACCAGGCAGGTCTCCTCCCTGGGCCTCAGTGTCCTCATCCGTGCAGTGGGAGCAGTGAAACAGTTCTGTCTAACCGAAGAGCCTTCCAGATCAGGGGGCTCCGGGCATCCCCGTATACTCCATCCCTCCCGTGACACATGCAGCCGCTGCCTCTTGGCCAGCCCAGAGCAGGCAGTTGGCGTGGCGCTGACTCAGCATCAGACAGGAGCTCGACTGGGATTCCGGAAGGCCCTGGAAGAATGCTGGGTGCCATCCAGGTGCCGGCGCCAAACCACTGCGCAGGGAACCCTCGTTACCAGCCGGGCCAGTGTCCCTGACCCAGCGGCCGGCCTTTCCAGGGGCTGGGGCTGTCCTGGGCAGAGGGCCTCACGCCCTGGACATCAGCCCACTCCGTTTAGAGCACGCCACACCACTGGAAGCTGAGTGTCCGGGACTGACCAGCTCAGGCTGACCCTCCCCCTGCCTCTCCACCGCGCCAAAGGCACATGCTGGGAGGGCGCCCATTTCTCTGGAGGAAACAAACCCAGCCAGGCAGCCGGACTGCTCCAGGTCCCACACCCCTCCCGCACATTGTCCCTCAACAGCACGCTGCCAGGCAGGGTGCCCTGCGGTCACCACCCACGTCCATGAGCACAGTGCTGCAGCGGATAGGCACTCAGCCTCTCTGCTCCTCAGTCTCCCCATCTGTGCAATGGGTCTAATCGCAGCATCTGTGGCTAGTATTGGGCACAAGGGATGCGGTGCGGGCTGGCATAAGGCCAGGGATGCTGGCGTCCACTAAGACGGTCACCTGTGTAGCCCTGTAGAGGTGCTGGGAGGGAACGTGCCTGCCTCTAAGACCCCTAGCTTGT
>NW_023249798.1:0-527 GCF_002007445.2 Ailuropoda melanoleuca | reverse complement strand
ACAAAGAACACCTGTGCCACGTAAATTTACTTGACACCCCGACGGCCGCCTCTGGAAGCGGAGGGCCGCCGTGCGGCAAAGAGCGTGAACTTGCTTCTCCCCTGGTACCGGTGGGATGGGGCCGGGCGCTGCCGTGCTGAAGGAAGACAGGGTCATTTCCTTGCAGCTGGCGAGGAGGCGGGCCAGGGCTGCTGCGACAGGAACGGCGCGGCGCGGTTCCGAGTGGCGGGAGAGGCTCCGGCGGGCCAGGGCTGCTTGAAGGCCGCGTGCTGCCACCTGTGATCCAGGGGATCACCGCAGACTGTGGCGGGCCATCAGGGCCANGCCAGTGTGGCCCTCGCCAAGGGGACAGGACACAGCTGTCAGGGGGGCGGTGTGGCTGGAGCCCCGAGAGGTCGTCCTGCTGGAGGACGCAGGTTTATAAAGGGCAAGGCCCCCTGATGTTCGGAATCAGAGAGCAGAGAAATGATAGCGCATCAAAGCGGCTCCCCCCTCAACCGTCTTCACGGCAATTTTCAAACATATAA
>NW_023249797.1:322-559 GCF_002007445.2 Ailuropoda melanoleuca | reverse complement strand
GAATTACTCTATAACTTCTAATAGTTTGGGAGTGGATTCCTTCGGGTTTTCCATATAGATTATCATGTCATCTGCGAAGAGAAACAGTTTGACTTCTCCTTTGCTGATCTGGATACGTTTTATCCCTTTTTGTTGTCTTACTGCTGTTGCAAGGACTTCTAGTACTATGTTGAATAACAGTGGCGAGAGTGGGCATCCTTGTCGTGTTCCTGATCTTAAGGGAAAGGCTTCCAGCTT
>NW_023249797.1:0-205 GCF_002007445.2 Ailuropoda melanoleuca | reverse complement strand
AAAGGATGCTGTATTTTGTCAAATGCTTTTTCTGCATCTATTGAGAGAACCATATGATTTCTGAATTTTTGTTTCTGAATAAAATCTAAGACACTGATAGATTTGCGAATGTTGTACCACCCATGCATCCCAGAGATGAATCCCACTTGGTCATGATGGATAATCCTTTTAATGTACAGTTGGATTCTATTTGCCAGGATCTTGT
>NW_023249796.1:447-557 GCF_002007445.2 Ailuropoda melanoleuca | reverse complement strand
AGTTTGTTTCTCAGAGTCCATAGTCTCTCATGCTTCATTCCCCCTTCTGATTAACCCCCTTTCTTTATCCCATTCTTCTTCTACCGATCTTCCTACTTCTTATGTTCCAT
>NW_023249796.1:0-163 GCF_002007445.2 Ailuropoda melanoleuca | reverse complement strand
GAAGAGCCTGATGTGGGACTCGATCCCATAACGCCAGGATCACGCCCTGAGCTGAAGGCAGACGCTTAACCGCTGTGCCAACCAGGCGCCCCATGGACCACATCTTCTTAATCCAGTCATGTGTTGAAGGGCATCTCGGCTCCTTCCACAATTTAGCTATTGT
>NW_023249795.1:0-905 GCF_002007445.2 Ailuropoda melanoleuca | reverse complement strand
TAATGGCATCATAGAAGAGTAAATTTTAATGTTAATAACTTCCACTATATTTGTAAACAATCAAGAGTAAGCGAGTAATTCAGACCTTGAGATAATTAAGAGCATCATATTGTTTTATGGTGACTGTAGGAATCAGTGGGTAGGAATGGGGGATTTGGCCTCAAGATCATAAATATTCTTTTTAATTTAAGGAGGAGATTAATTGGAGTCAGAAGATTAGGTGGTCTTTGGACTCCTCTGGAGAAAACAGGGCGATATTGGCAATCCTGTAGTAGAAAGCCAAGAGGATCAACAATGAAGATAAGAAGTTTATGCCATCATCATTATCATTGTCAGCATCCCTTATTGAGCAATTCCTATATGCCAGGCATTTTATGTGGATTATTTAATTTAATTCTCATGATAACTCTTGGGAAGCATGCAATTATTATCTCCAATTTAGAGGCTTAACTAACTTGCCCAAAGTCACAGAGCCCTATAAATGGTTGAGCTAAGACTTAAACTCCAGGCTTTTGACTCCAGTGACCATGCCATTAAGGTCTTAGGCTAGGGGCACCTGGGTGGCTCAGTTGGTTGAGCACTGGAATCTTGGTTTCAGCTCAGGTCATGATCTTGCCGTCCTAAGATCAGGCCCCGCATCTGGCTCAGTGGGGAGTCTGCTTGGGATTCTCTCTCTCACTCTCCCTCTGCCCCTCCTCCTCCTCACATGCACTCTCTCTCTCTCAAATAAACAGATAAATATTAAAAAAAAAAAGTCTTAGGCTATGGTTGTAGAACCCAACAACACCCCCCCACTCCCCACTCCCAGAATACACCTGCAATTCTTATGCCTCTAGTGAGCAGAGCCAGGACTAATCCTTGTTACAGTAGCTCCTTTAAGAAGGCCCAATGGACCATCAGCAGAG
>NW_023249794.1:1899-2179 GCF_002007445.2 Ailuropoda melanoleuca | reverse complement strand
CTTTGAAATTGGAACTCAACCACAAGGAAAAATTTGGAAGAAACTCAAACACTTGGAGACTAAGAATCATCTTGCTCAGGAATGATTCGATAAACCAGGAAATCAAAAACCAATTTAAACAATTTATGGAGACCAATGAGAATGAAAACATAATGGTCCAAAACCTATGGGATGCTGCAAAGGCAGTCCTAAGGGGAAAATACATAGCCATACAAGCTTCACTCAAAAGAATAGAAAAATCTAAAATGCAGTTTTTATATTCTCACCTCAAGAAGCTGGA
>NW_023249794.1:1139-1745 GCF_002007445.2 Ailuropoda melanoleuca | reverse complement strand
ATCAATAAAATTGACAGACCACTGGCAAGACTTATCCAAAAGAATAGAGAAAGGACCCAAATTAATAAAATTATGAATGAAAAAGGAGAAGTCACAACCGACACCAATGAAATTGGAAGGATTATTAGAAAATTTTATCAACAGCTTTATGCCAATAAATTAAGCAATCTGGAAGAGATGGAGGCCTTCCTGGAAACCTATAAACTACCAAGACTGAAACAGGAAGAAATAGATTTCTTAAATAGGCCAATTAACTATGAAGAAATTGAGTCAGTGATAAACAACCTTCCAAATAATAAAACTCCAGGCCCAGACGGTTTTCCTGGGGAATTCTACCAAACATTCAAAGAAGAAATAATACCTATTCTCCTAAAGCTATTTCAAAAAATAGAAACAGAAGGAAAGCTACCAAACTCATTCTATGAGGCCAATATTACCTTGATCCCCAAACCAGGCAAAGACCCCATCAAAAAGGAGAATTACAGACCGATTTCCCTAATGAATATGGACACCAAAATCCTCAAAAGATACTGGCTAATAGACTCCAACAGTACATTAAAAGGATTATCCATCATGACCAAGTGGGATTCATCCCTGGGAAGCAAG
>NW_023249794.1:0-931 GCF_002007445.2 Ailuropoda melanoleuca | reverse complement strand
CAGCAAATATCATTCTCAATGGGGAAAAGCTGGAAGCCTTTCCCTTAAGATCAGGAACACGACAAGGATGCGCACTCTCACCACTATTATTCAACATACGACTAGAAGTCCTTGCAACAGCAGACTACAAAAAGGGATAAAAGGTATCCAAATCAGCAATGAAGAAGTCAAAATGTCTCTCTTCGCAGATGACATGATACCGTATATGGAAAACCCAAAGGAATCCACTCCCAAACTATTAGAAGTTATAGAACAATTCAGTAAGGTGGCAGGATACAAAATCAATGCCCAGAAATCAGTTGCATTTCTATACACGAATAACGAGACTGAAGAAAGAGAAATTAGGGAATCCATCCCATTTACAATAACACCAAAAACCATGCGTTACCTTGGAATTAACTTAACCAGAGACGTAAAGGACCTATATGCTAGAAACTATAGATCACTTTTGAAAGATATTGAGGAAGACATAAAAAGATGGAAAAATATTCCATGCTCATGGATTGGAAGAATTAACATAGTTAAAATGTCCATACTACCCAGAGCAATCTACACTTTCAATGCTATCCCGATCAAAATACCGAGGACATTTTTCAAAGAACTGGAACAAATAGTCCTTAAATTTGTATGGAACCAGAAAAGGCCCCGAATCTCCAAGGAACTGTTGAAAAGGAAAAACAAAGCTGNTGAAAAGAAAAAACAAAGCTGGGGGCATCACAATGCCGGATTTCGAGCTGTACTACAAAGCTGTGATCACAAAGACAGCATGGTACTGGCACAAAAACAGACACATAGACCAATGGAACAGAATAGAGAACCCAGAAATGGACCCTCTGCTCTTTGGGCAAGTAATCTTTGACAAAGCAGGAAAAAACATCTGGTGGGAAAAAGACAGTCTCTTCAATAAATGGTGCTGGGAAAATTGGACAGC
>NW_023249793.1:979-1107 GCF_002007445.2 Ailuropoda melanoleuca | reverse complement strand
ATCAATGCTCAGAAATCAGTTGCATTTCTATACACGAGCAATGAGACTGAAGAAAGAGAAATTAGGGAATCGATTCCATTTACAACAGCACCAAAAATCATACAATATCTCGGAATTAACTTAACCAA
>NW_023249793.1:0-613 GCF_002007445.2 Ailuropoda melanoleuca | reverse complement strand
GCCTGACGTGGGGCTCGATCCCGTAACGCCGGGATCACGCCCTGAGCCGAAGGCAGACGCTTAACCGCTGTGCCACCCAGGCGCCCCCAATGACATTTTTCAAAGAACTGGAACAAACAGCCCTTCAATTTGTGTCGAACCAGAAAAGGCCCCGAATCGCCAAGGAATTGTTGAAAAGGAAAAACAAAGCTGGGGGCATCACGTTGCCAGATTTTAAGCTATACTACAAAATGTGATCACAAAGACAGCATCATACTGTCACAAAAGCAGACACATAGACCAATAGAATAGAGAACCCAGAAATGGACCCTCGGCTCTTTAGGCAACTAATCTTTGACAAAGCAGGAAAAAACATCCAGTGGGAAAAAGACAATCTCTTCAATAAATGATGCAGGGAAAATTGGACAGCCAAATGCAAAAGAATGATACTTGACCACTCTCTCGCACCATNCACCATACACAAAGATAAACTCCAAATGAATGAAAGACCTCGATGTGAGACAGGAATCCATCAAAATCATAGAGGAGAATATAGGCTATAACCTCTTTGACATCGGTCACAGCAACTTTTTTCATGACACATCTCCAAAGGCAAGAGAAACAAAAGAAAAAA
>NW_023249792.1:0-3336 GCF_002007445.2 Ailuropoda melanoleuca | reverse complement strand
ACGTCTCTGGGCTTTGCTCCAGGCGTGACAGAGAAACGCGTGGCTGTGAATGGAATGGGTGCATGGAAGTGCATCCAGGGACACACAGCGATTCCACGAAACCCACTTCCGACTACTTGCTGGCCTGGAACGCGGGCTCGCAACGTGTGACGTTTGTCTTGCTGTTCTGGGCAGGGGCGGCCGGTACCCAGCTCAACGATCTGGGCGTCAGTGCATTCGGGAGGCACGGGATGAAGTCGTGGGGGCTCCTGAGAACAGACCCCGCCACCGCCGCTCCCTCTTGGAGGACACTGTCCCCCGCAGGTCCCTCAGGAGCCACTTCCTGCTGCCCCCAACTCATGCCTGGGTCTGCCCAGTGGGCTTCGTCCGCAAGCGAAGACCCTGGGCCATGCTGGGCCCTCCCACCTTTGCCGGCCTGCTGACTCCATGTTCTCAGGCAGGAGCCACAGGTGCAGGGGAGGAAAGTCTCACACTCTGGCCCTCGCCCCTCCCTGTGCAGGGGTGACTTCGGGAGGGCAGGGCCTGAAGATCTCATGACCCGGGGAGGGGAGTCCTAGAAAAGAAAGAGAAAAATTGCAAATAGAGATTGGGATATAAAAGTGAATATTTACTGAGATAAAAAAAATTGCAACTAATTATCACACCTCGAAAGCTGGCAAATACCACAAGCATCACAGAACCCAGAAGAACACCGTCATTCATCTTGAATAACTGTCTGCCTGTTATACTTCTCTCTCTACATGTTTTCGGCTGTATACTTTCTGATGGCCTTTTCCTGCGATTGCATAATATCGTCTGGCTGCTCAGCGGAAGAGCGAGGCCGTGAGCGCCCACATCACGGAGCGCGAGGCCTCCACACAGAGATGCGGGTGCCGGGCCACGCGGACGCAGCCGGTAAGTGCGAGCTTTCTTTCAGCAGCGTCGCTGCTGTTAGCGATCCTGGCACATCTCTCCAGGCGTCTGTAAACGGTACAACCGTGCTGCACGCTGGGGACCCCGGGTGGGTGCCCCGTAGAGCACAGGCCTCAGCATCCCCGGCTCACTCACATTCCACAAATGCTGTACAATCACCATCCATCAGGGCACGGGGCAATAGTTAAACGCAAGGGTCTGTCATTCCCAAGGAAAAGAGCACTGTCCTTAGAAACTGGTGGCAGTCCAATTAGCACGGCCAAACACACCTGTCGGAACGCGGGGCGTGACGGCAGCAAGTGAGGGCCGCGGTACAGGGCGCGGAGCTCAGACCCTGCAGACGGGGCGCAAAACGGTGCAGCCGCTTGGACAGCGACTTAGAAAGCTCACCGCGTACTTACCAGGTGACTCAGCGACCCCGCGCTGGGGTATTTACTTAGCAGGTGACTCAGCCACCCTGTGCTGGGTATTTGCCTCTATGAATGACAGTCCGTCCACACAGACCCGTACCTGGCGGTTTATAAGGGTTCTGCTTGTTACCCCTACAGACTGAAAATCCTGAACGTCCTTTCATGCTTGGATGGCTGAGCAAACTGGGCACATCGCACCATGGATCACGGCTCAGCATTAACACGGACTGTGGGTGCACAGCAGTCCGGGTGGACCCCAAAGGCATTAGGCTACATGAGGGAGGCCGGTGTCAAGAGGCTCCCCACTGCTGGATTCCAGCTGTGCCCCATTCTCGAAAGGCCACCAGCACGGTGATGGCAGAGCCGTCAGTGGTCCCCGGGGGTCCGTGGTGGGCAGGGCCGTGGCTAGCAGGGGTCCCATGCAGAGCTGAGCTCAGCCCCTCCCCCTTCTCCTCCGCCCAATGGTGGTGCTGTGCATGGAGCCTGGAGGGGGGCCTCCTGGGGTGACCTTCAAGGGAGGAAGGGGCAGGTTCAACAGGAGGAATCTGGAAGGCCTGGGGAGGAGGGGGCAGCCACGTGCGTCTGAGAGGTGCAGATGTCGCCCAAGGCTGACCCGGAGTGGCGGGGAGAGCCGTGAGGCTGGAGGCCCTGACCGGTGTCCCGTGTGTGGCTGGAGGCCAGGCCTGGTGGGCAGTCCATCCTGGGGGTGGGAAGGGCTGAGTGTCGCGTCTGGAAAATGCCAGCAGGGTGAGGTGGGGCACTCGGGGAGGCCCCTCGAGGGTCCCCGGGGGCTTCTGTGGCAGCACCGCCCCACAGCCCCCTCTAGGGAAGGGAGTCCCTGGGCAGCCTGGCAGGACAGGAGCCACGCAGGGAAAGGCCGGTCTGGTGGCGGTCCGCACAGCTGCAGGCGACACGGGGCCAGGCCAGGGAAGGATGAAGGCAACTGGAGCAGCTAGGCCTCTACCCCGCGGTGTGTGGCATTTCTAATTTTAGGATCAGGTTGTCATGGCAACAGGAAGTGGCTTTGTGTTAAATATAGCAGCTGTTCCAGTTTCGCGGAGCCCTGTGGACAGGAGCTCATTCTGCTTTGAGGTGGCTGAGAACGCCGTGTTGGCTGGGATGAAAAGTCGGGTGTCCCCAGAGACACGGCGACTTGAGCAATGAGCAGGGTTTTCAGGGGCCCCGCGAGTCCCGGGTCGGGGCTGCCGTGTCTGAATCTCTGAATGAGCCCGAGGGCAGGGGCGCCGCTACGAGGCCAGGGGTGGTGTCCAGGCCTGCCCCTGGCTTCCTCTCCCCGGAGCCCAGCTGGATCCTGTACCCCGTGGCCCTGCTGGTCTCTCTGTGAGAGCAGCACTGTGTCCCCGGCGTGATGACGATGCCAGTGGTGTGTGAGTGCAGCAAGGCCCCTCCCGCGTCTTCATGCTTCCCTGGGAAGGAAGACAGAGAGAGCTGGCACTCAGGCTTCCCCAGGAGAGACCCCTGCCCTCTCAGAGGTGGGGAGGGGGTGAGCAGACTGGGCTCAAGACCAGCCCTGTGGTTCTCTTGGGATCTTCCCGCCTGCAGGAAGCAGGCCAGCTCTGCTCTGCGGATTGGATCACAGGGATGGGGCGACCCAGGCTGGCCCAGACTTGCAGGTGACCAGGAGCGGAGGCCCAGCCTGCCACGCCACAGACCCAGGCCAGGCACCTTGGTGGCAGGTAAGCTGGTGTGTGGTGATCCCGTACCCCAAATTTGCTTCTAAATGGTCGTGAGTATCAGGGGACATGAGCGTGAGGCCAGCAGGAGCTTCACTGAGGGACCTGAGCACTGTCTTGAGGACACCCCCGAGGGACGCTTGTCGTGTTTGTGGCTTCTCCCCCAGCTGCCGCTGCCCCGCGCTGACCCCGTGGGGAACCCCTTCCAGGCATTTGCAGAGGGCTCAAGGATCCTCCCGCATGTCCGTGGGTAAATTCTAGTTCATTCTTTTCCCCATTTGCTCCTTTGCAAGAAACAGCCATAACTCAACTTTATTCTT
>NW_023249791.1:0-744 GCF_002007445.2 Ailuropoda melanoleuca | reverse complement strand
TAAGAAAACACTGAAACATTTTTAAGGACCAAAATCATAGAGAGTCGTTTCCTTTGACACATCAGGGGTAACCTAGCCGCTAGTGAGGTCAGAGTCGGGGGACAGGAGAGTNAGGAGAGCGAAACACAGAGGGAAGAGGCAAGGATGAGTCACTTCATCTATCCCTCCTTTGAGCCATATTTCCTCCTGGATTGTCATCTCTTACACTCAAAATGCAGATTTCAGGAGTCAGCGCTAGCAGCCATAACGTGTGCCTGCTTCCATANTACTTCCATATCCCAGTCACTGAGATAAAGAAAATTTTGCATAGTTAAGTGTGGTTCAACCCATTACCATTCACATAGGTTAATTCTTTCTCCACTGTTGAGCCAAAAACACACATGAGCAAAGGCAGATTAATAAGAACAAAGTTTTAGAGATATAGAAGTATACATACTTACCCCAGGAAAGATAAGAGTCTATTGAAGCAAATAAGGGGAAAGGAAGTATCTGCAGACAGCAGTGGCATCCTGCCAGTTCCATGACCACGGAAAACTGGCCCAGAGCTTCAGTCAGCCACTTTAATGTCAAGCCAGGGATGGCACACGCACAGTTGATGATACATGCAGCTTTCGTCTATTCTCCACCCCTGGAACGTCTCGAATCTGGTATAGTCTAAACGGGGCTTATGTGCCCCTCACCTTGCAACACACATACCCCTGAAGGGTGCTTCCTTCTGACTTGTTGTAGGAAGAGAACGGGTTA
>NW_023249790.1:609-1246 GCF_002007445.2 Ailuropoda melanoleuca | reverse complement strand
AGAGCATTTCCCCAGGGAGCAAACATTTCGTTGGAAGCGGGTTTTGGCCGAATTGACTTTCTCAGTGCTGTTTTCGTCATGTTTAACTCACGGTACCAAAGCACCTTGATACCTGTTCCACCTTCCATAAGGAGGTCGTGACATCAAGGGCTTTCCCCTCACACTTTGTTTCTTGGTTCTAAGGGCTGGATCCTCCCCAGGCCCCTACACCGAATGTGGAATCGGGGTCCCCAGTGAAAAGGCTGCTGTTCGCTGGAGGTGTTTTCCTGGACGCTCTGCTTTATTACCAATGAGAAGGGCGCTGAGTCCTCGAAAATCCTGAACCTTTTCATTCATGCTCCCTTACTCACGAGAGATGATGATCGTTGATATTTCCCTGGACTGTGTGTTGTCTCAGAGACCACTATGGGGCACTCTCGTCAGGGTTCCGTGACCACTTTCCCTCATGTTTCCCTATTCACGAAGGGTGATGATAGTGCTAATACGGTCCCTGAACGGTGTTGTGNGGTCGTGACATCAAGGGCTTTCCCCTCACACTTTGTTTCTTGGTTCTAAGGGCTGGATCCTCCCCAGGTCCCTACAACCAATGTGGAATCGGGGTCCCCAGGGAAAAGGCTGCTCTTCCCTGGACGTGTTT
>NW_023249790.1:0-270 GCF_002007445.2 Ailuropoda melanoleuca | reverse complement strand
GCGGGTTTTGGCCGAATTGTCTTTCTCAGTGCTGTGTTCGTCGTGTTTCACTCACGGTACCAAAGCACCTTGATTCCTGTTCCACCTCCATAAGGCCGTTGTGACTTCAAGAGTTTTCCCCTCACAAACTGTTTCTTGGTTCTAAGGGCTGGAACCTCACCACGCCCCTACACCCAATGTGGAATCGGGTTCCCCAGGGAAAAGGCTGCTCTTCCCTGGAGGTGTTTTCCTGGACGCTCTGCTCTATCACCAATGAGAAGGGTGCTGAGT
>NW_023249789.1:265-4008 GCF_002007445.2 Ailuropoda melanoleuca | reverse complement strand
CTGGAGAATTCTACAAAATGAAAAAAATAAGACCAATTTTATATACTGTCTTCCAGAATATAGAAGTGGAGGAGGACACTACCAAACTCATTTCATGTAGCTAGTATTACAAAGGCTAGACAAAGACAACACAAAAAAAGACTAAATATCAATGTGTCTCATGAATTTATGTGTAGAAATATCCAATAAAATATTAATAAACTAAAACTAGAAATGTATTTTAAAAATTATACCCCATGGGATTTGTTCTATTATATAAGCCTGATTCAACACTTGAAAGAAATTAAAGGGATTTATCTTCTCAAAAGCTAAAGCAGAAAAATAATATGATAATAGCAAATGACTCTATAAAAAAGGCACTTGACAAAATCCAACAGAAATTCACAATAAAAGTTCTCAACAAACTAGGAATAGAGGGAACTACTACAACTTGATAGAGAGTACCTATAAAACAAGCAAAAACAAAACTCTGACAGCTAACATGCCCAGTAGTGAAATAATGAATGCTTTTCCCGTAAGATACAGAGGAAGGCAAAGATACACATTTTCACCATTCTAATTCAACGTAGTATTGAAAGTCTAGACATTGCAAAAATTAAAAAACAATTTAAACAATTTATGGAGACCAATGAGAATGAAAACATATTGGTCCAAAACCTATGCGACACTGCAAAGGCGGTCCTAAGGGGAAAAAGCATAACCATCCAAGCCTCACTCAAAAGAATAGAAAAATCAAAAATGCAGTTTTCATATTCTCACCTCAAGAAGCTGGAGCTGGAACAGAAGAACAGTCCTAACCCATGCCCTAGAAGGCAGTTGATCAAGATTAGAGCAGAGATCAATGGATTAGAAACCAGGAGCACAGTAGAGCATATCAACAAAACTAGAAGCTGGTTCTTTGAAAGAATAAATAAGATCAATAAGCCACTGGACAGACATATTCAAAAGAATAGAGAAAGGACCCAAATTAATAAAATTATGAATGAAAGGGGAGAGGTCATGAACAACACCAATGAAATAAGGATCATTAAAAACTTTTATCAACAACTTTATGCCAATAAATTAAACAACATGGAAGAAATGGATGTCTTCCTGGAAACCTATAAACTACCAAGACTGAAACAGGAAGAAATTGATGATTTAAACAGACCGATTAATTCTGAAGAGATTGAAGCAATGATCAAAAACCTCCCCAAAAACAAGAGTTCAGGGCCTGACGGATTCCCTGGGGAATTCTACCAACCATTTAAAGAAGAAATAACACCTATTCTTCTGAAGCTGTTTCAAAAAATAGAAACAGAAGGAAAGCTACCAAACTCATTCTATGAGGTCAGTATTATCTTGATCCCCAAACCAGGAAAGACCCCATCAAAAAGAGAATTACAGACTGATATCCCTGATGAATTTGGACGCCAAAATTCTCAAGTCCTAGCTAATAGGATCCAACGGTATATTAAAAAGATTATCCATCAAGACCAAGTGGGTTTCATCCCTGGGATGCAAGGGTGGTTCATCATTCGCAAATCGATCAGTGTCATAGATCACATCAACAAGAAAAGGGTCAAGAACCATATGACCTCTCAACTGATGCAGAAAAAGCATTTGACAAAACACAGCATCCTTTCCTGATTAAAACCTTTCAGAGTGTAGGGATAGAGGGTACATTCCTCAATTTCATAAAAAACATCTATGAAAAGCCTACAGCGAATATCATTATCAATGGGGAAAAGCCAAAAGCCTTTCCCTTAAGATCAGGAACAAAATAAGGATGCCCACTCTCACCATTATTATTCAACATAGTTCTAGAAGTTCTTGCAACAACAATCAGACAACAAAAAGGGATAAAAAGTATCCAAATCAGTGAAGAAGAAGTCAACCTGCCTCTTTCTGCAGATGACATGATACTCTATATGGAAAACCCAAAAGAATCCACTACCAAACTACTAGAAGTTATAGAGCAATTCAGTAATGTGGCGGAATACAAAATCAATGCTCAGAAATCAGTTGCATATCTATACACGAACAATGAGACTGACGAAAGAGAAATTAGGGAATCCACTCCATTTACAATAGCACCAAAAATCATACATTACCTCGGAATTAACTTAACCAGAGACATAAAGGACCTATATTCTAGAAACTACAAATCACCCTCGAAAGACATTGAGGAAGACACAGAAAGATGGAAAAATATTCCATGCTCATGGATCAGAAGAATAAACGTAGTTCAAATGTCTATGCTACCCAGAGCAATCTACACTTTCAATGCCATCCTGATCAAAATGCCAATGACATTTTTCAAAGAACTGCAACAAACAGCCCTTAAATTTGTGTGGAACCAGAAAAGGCCCTGGATCACCAAGGAATTGTTGAAAAGGAAAAACAAAGCTGGGGGCATCATGTTGCCAGATTTCAAGCTGTACTACAAAGCTGTGATCACAAAGACAGCATGGTACTGACACAAAAACAGACACATAGACCAATGGAACAGAATAGAGAACCCAGAAATGGACCCTTGGCTCTTTGGGCAACTAATCTTTTACAACGCAAAAAAAAAAAATATCCGGTGGAAAAAAGACAGTCTCTTCAATAAATGGTGCTGGGAAAATTGGACAGCTACATGCAAAACAATGGACCTTGACTAGTCTCTCACACCATACACAAAGATAAACTCCAAATGGATGAAAGACCTTGATGTGAGACAGGAATCCATCAAAATCATAGAGGAGAGCATAGGCTGCAACCTCTTTGACATTGGCCACAGCAAGTTTTTTCATGACATATCTCCAAAGACAAGAGAAACAGACGCAAAAATGAACTTGTGGGACTTTATCCAGATAAAAACTTCTGCACAGCCAAGGAAACAGTCAATAAAACTAAGAGGCAGCCCATGGAATGGGAGAAGATATTTGCAGATGACACTACAGATAAAAGACTGGTATCCAAGATCTACAAAGAACTTCTCAAACTCAACACATAAGAAACAAATAATCAAAAAATGGGCAGAGGGGCGCCTGGTTGGCACAGTCGTTAAGTGTCTGCCTTTGGCTCAGGGCGTGTGATCCCAGTGCTTTGGGATCAGGCCCTGCATCAGGCTTCTCTGCTGGGAGCCTGCTTCTTCCTCTCCCACTCCCCCTGCTTGTGTTTCCCTCTCTCGCTGGCTCTCTCTCTCTGTCAAATAAATAAATAAAATCTTTTTAAAAAAAGGGCAGAAGATATGAATAGACACTTTTCCAATGAAGATGTACAAACGGCTAAGAGACACATGAAAAAATGTTCAAAATCATTAGCCATCAGGAAAATGCAAGTCAAAACCACCTTGAGATACCACCTTATGCCAGTTAGAATGGCAAAAATTGACAAGGCAGGAAACAACAAATGTCAGAGAGGATGTGGAGAAAGGGGATACCTCTTACATTGTAGGTCAGAATGCAAGTTGGTGCAGCCACTTTGGAAAACAGTGTGGAGGTCCCTTAAAAAGTTACAAATTGAGCTACCCTATGATCCAGCAATTGCACTACTGGGAATTTACCCCAATGTTACAGACGTAGTGAAGAGAAGGGCCATATGCACCCCAATGTTCATAGCACCATTGTCCACAATAGCTAAATTGTGGAAGGAGCCGAGATGCCTTTCAACAGATGACTGGATTAAGAAGTTGTGGTCCATATATACAATGGAATATTACTCAGCCATCAGAAAGAACGATTACCCAACATTTGCAGCAACATGGACAGGACTGG
>NW_023249789.1:0-149 GCF_002007445.2 Ailuropoda melanoleuca | reverse complement strand
GGGGGGTAATCAGAAGGGGGAATGAAGCATGAGAGACTGTGGGCTCTGAGAAACAAACAGGACTTCAGAGGGAAGAGCAGTGGGGGATTGGGATAGGCCAGTGATGGGTATTAAGGAGGGCACGTATTGCATGGTGCACTGGGTGTTAT
>NW_023249788.1:1084-1360 GCF_002007445.2 Ailuropoda melanoleuca | reverse complement strand
GCTGGTTTGGCCAAATTTTGTTTCTCAGTGCTGTGCTGATCATGTTTCACTCATGGTAACAAAGCACTTTGATTTTTTTTCCACTTTCTATAAGGCCGATGTGATTTCAAGGGCTTTATCTTCGCACTTTGTTTCTTGCTTCTAAGTGCTGGTTGCTTCCAAGGCTCATTCACCCAATGGGGAATCTGGTTCCCAAAGGAAACGCGGATGATAGCTGGAGGTGTTATCCTGGACGCTCTTCTTTAATACCAATAAGAAGGGCGCTGAGTCCTCGAA
>NW_023249788.1:0-959 GCF_002007445.2 Ailuropoda melanoleuca | reverse complement strand
CTTTCCCTCATGTTTCCCTATTCACGAAGGATGATGATAGTGCTAAGACGGCCACTGCACAGTGTTGTTTCTGACAGAAATGGTTTAGGCATTTTCGTTCCATTGCCACCAGCAGTTTTAATGGGATTTACCCATGAAGCAAACATTGCATTGGAGGCTGGTTTGGCCAAATTTTGTTTCTCCGTGCTGTGCTGATCGTGTTTCACTCACGGTAACAAAGCAACCTTGATTTTTGTCCACGTTCTATATGGCCGATGTGACTTCAAGGGCTTTATCTTCGCACTTTGTTTCTTTATTCTAAGTGCTGGATTTTTCCAAGGCACATTTACCCAATGGGGAATCTGGGTCCCAAGGAAATGCGGATGTTAGCTGGAGGTGTTATCCTGGACGCT
Source organism: Ailuropoda melanoleuca (assembly GCF_002007445.2). Taxonomy (NCBI): domain Eukaryota; kingdom Metazoa; phylum Chordata; class Mammalia; order Carnivora; family Ursidae; genus Ailuropoda; species Ailuropoda melanoleuca. The sequence continues at coordinate 567 of NW_023249788.1, read as the reverse complement.
CTTCTTTAATACCAATAAGAAGGGCGCTGAGTCCTCGAAATTCTTGAACGTTTTCATTTAGACTCCCTTNCCTTATTTAAGTGAGATGATGTTCGTTGATATTTCCCTGGATTGTGTGGTGTCTCAGAGACCACTATGTGGCACTCTCGTCAGGCTTCCGTGAACACTTTCCCTCATGTTTCCCTATTCACGAAGGATGATGATAGTGCTAAGACGGCCACTGCACAGTGTTGTTTCTGACAGAAATGGTTTAGGCATTTTCGTTCCATTGCCACCAGCAGTTTTAATGGGATTTACCCATGAAGCAAACATTGCATTGGAGGCTGGTTTGGCCAAATTTTGTTTCTCCGTGCTGTGCTGATCGTGTTTCACTCACGGTAACAAAGCACCTTGATTTTTGTTCCACGTTCTATAAGGCCGATGTGACCTCAAGGGCTTTATCTTCGCACTTTGTTTCTTGCTTCTAAGTGCTGGATGCTTCCAAAGCTCATTCACACAATGGGGGATCTGGTTCCCAAAGGAAACTCGTATGATAGCTGAAGGTGTTATCCTGGACACTCTTCTTTA
>NW_023249787.1:0-814 GCF_002007445.2 Ailuropoda melanoleuca | reverse complement strand
TCATCCTTATTCTGAAAGTGATCTTCCATATGGAAGAGATACAGCAAGGACCTGAGGCATATATGTCACTGGATATTCCACCAGATCAGCATCTCATTCAATCTAGATGTGCAATATACATTTAAGGAAACCAATTGTGTGTATAATACAAGCAGGTTTGACCTACATTTTTCTTTTCCAAGGGTGAGCTTTGTAGTGACAGATACGACTGCAGTGAATTGACTAGAATGATATATAATGTAAAACACTGTGACATCTCTTAAGATGACCAAGAACGATGTTTAACTGCAATCTTCCACGGTTGTGTAGACTGACAAGAAGAAGAAAAAATTGCTGTTTAAGGAGACCTGTTGACTTTTATAGCTCAGAATTGATTTCAGTCACAGCAGTCGCTTCATCTTTATATCCTAAAAAGGGCTGGCTCTGCAGGACAACTAGAAAGAAACAGGAAACTTCACAGCGTCCCATCTCTGAGATAACAATGTGATAACAATAGGGGATCATAAGTGCGCAAAGCTCATTCATTGTTACATAAAATAGAGAATTCATGAAGTTCTCACATATAAAATGTAATTTTTAAAAAAGATTTTATTTATTTATTCGACAGAGATAGAGACAGCCAGCGAGAGAGGGAANGACAGCCAGCGAGAGAGGGAACACAAGCAGGGGGAGTGGGAGAGGAAGAAGCAGGCTCATAGCGGAGGAGCCTGATGTGAGGCTCCATCCCAGAACGCCAGGACCATGCCCTGAGCCGAAGGCAGACGCTTAACCGCTGTGCCACCCGGGCGCCCCTATAAAATGTAATTTTATTCAT
>NW_023249786.1:0-1028 GCF_002007445.2 Ailuropoda melanoleuca | reverse complement strand
TCCACACCACGGAACAGAATCCAGCCTTAAAAAGGAAGGAAGTCCCAACACCGGCTACGGCACAGATGAACGTGGAGGACGCGGTGCCGAGTGAGGTCAGCCCGNTGCCGAGTGAGGTCAGCTTGGCACAGAGGGACCGGTCCGGAAGGATCCACTCCCCGGAGGCCTGCCCACACATCGCAAACATGGGCTACCTGCAGGGCGCAGACGGGCTGGCTGAGGCACGTGGGGAAGGACCCCGTGGCACGCCCTTGGGGACCCTGATTTTTGAGCCGTGCAAATGTGTTTCCTGTCCAAAGGCCAACAAATGCAATTTAATTACACAACAAGACGTGAGAGGCCCACTTGCCTCCTCGTTAAGCCCTGATCTGAATGTGCATCTGCAGCTGGGGCCGCAGCAAAATCTGCCTTTCCAAATCGGGGTCTGGCCCAGATCCCCACACAGAGCTGCACCTTGACTCCGCAGCGGGAGGGCCGGCTGACCCATCACACCGAAGAGCAGACACCAAAAATGGGGTCTGAGCTCTGTGGCGTCCCCATGGCTCCTGTGGCATCCCCATGGGTCCTGTGGCATCGGTGGCTTTGCACAGGCCCCAAGGCCCCCCTGGGGCCCAGCTTCTGTATTTGGATGTCTGATTCCACCAGGCTCACTGGGACGCACCCAGCCACGTGCCGTTGGGCCAACACCGTGGCCCCTATGACCAAACTCGCCCAACACAGTGAGCTGCCCTTCTACCCCAGACCTCCTCTGTCCTTGCTTGTCCCACGGCCAGGCCTGGCCCAGGTGCACCCCGGGCCCCGCATCTCCTGCAGGCAGATTTGGGAATGGGAGGGACGGTGCCTGGAGTCCCCAAAGTACCCGTGGCTCTTCAGCACAAGGCACGAGCCCATGTGAAGCCGTAGCTGGAGGCGTGGGTCCCACCCAGACGCAGGGTGCACACCTCACTCACCTGTGAATGCAGGAGAGCATTTTCAGGTTGTCTTCTGGAGTAAGGGTCACCACAACGCCCTCGATGTTCTTCGTGGCC
>NW_023249785.1:0-591 GCF_002007445.2 Ailuropoda melanoleuca | reverse complement strand
TGTGTTCCCTCTCTCACTGGCTGTCTCTATCTCTGTCAAATAAATAAATAAAATCTTTTTTTAAAAAAAAAAAAGAAGAAAAGAAACAGACAGACCAACCAACCAACCTAGCACAGAGGAAAGTTCTCAAAAAGTATCTGTTGTCAGGTCCCTCCTGTTGTCCTCTCGCTAGTGGATTAAAATGAACGAAAGCAGCACACTTCAGCCCCTGCACTGTCTCCAACTTCTGTCAAGGACACAAGTCCTCAGCTTAGAACATCTAGAATGAATCCATACAGCCTGCAGATTGTTGAAAGGAGGTTATGCCTCTTGACCTGGAAGAATTCTATTCCATGGCTTGAGATGACATGCAGAGTGTTCCCTGGTTGNTCCCTGGTTGTTGGGAACCCTCCAAGAGTCCTAAGGATAAGGGATGGGACAAAGGCACGCTGGCCACATAGCAAGCACTCAACTGAAATTCGTGGAATGTTGTTGTAAGGGGCAAGACACAAGCAAATGCCTCAATCTTTCTAAAGGGCTAGAAGATGTGCCTGAGGTCCCTGCCAGGATAAACTCCAGATCGGCTCATTAAACAGGTGGCTTCTGTGCCTT
>NW_023249784.1:0-600 GCF_002007445.2 Ailuropoda melanoleuca | reverse complement strand
TCCCTGTAGAGTGTTTTTTGGACGGGCATGTGTTTGGCCTTGTCGTTACAATGCCACCACCATTTTTGATATGATTTACCCAGGAAGCAAACATTTCGTTAGAAGTGTGTTTTGGCCTAATTATGTTTCTCAGTGCTGTGTTTGCCATTTTTCACACAGTACCAAAGCACCTTGATTCTTGTTNCCTTGATTCTTGTTCCAACTTCCATAAGGACGAAGTAACTTCAAGGGCTTTATCTTGACACTATGTTTCTTCGTTCTAAGTGCTGGAACCTGACCAGGCCCATACACACAATGTGGAATTCGCGTCCCCAATGAAAAGTCTGATGTTAGCTGGAGATGTTTTCCTGGATGCTCTGCTTTATTACCATTAAGAATGGCGCTGAGTCCTCGAAATTACTGAAACTTTTCTTTCATGCACTCATACTCATGAGACATGATGTTCTTTGATATATCCCTGGATTGTGTGGTGTCTCAGAGACCACGATGTGGCACTCTCGTCAGGCTTACGTGAGCAGTTTCCCTCATATTTCCCTATTCAGGAGCATGATGATAGTGCAAAGACGGCCCCTGTACGGTGTTTTTCTGATGGGCCTGCTT
>NW_023249783.1:0-598 GCF_002007445.2 Ailuropoda melanoleuca | reverse complement strand
TGTGAGCTGGTATTTCTGGGCTTTTGTTCTCTGGTGGCTTTCCCTGGCAGTTTTCTGTGCCTCTTCTGAGAATCAGAGCAGCAGTGGCCGTATCCTAGCCTCTGTCTCAGAGCTGAGAGATCGTAGTTCGCTTTCCCCTGATGTTCTGGCCACTTTAACTCTGTTTCAATTGGTGCTGCTAAAAACCCTGCAGCGACCTGGGATGTGCTCCCCACAGCCTGTGTGCCAGCCCTCTCTTCCAGGGCCAGTAAGTCTCTGTCCTTTGTGCTTCTAACACTGCCCGCTGTCCCCAGTTCCCACGCGCGCTNTCGCGCTCCCGAGCTCCCGAGCTCCCTGTTTCAGTATGGTTCGCCTGTGCTCTGGAGCGCCAGTTTTCAGTCTGGTCGCGCTTGCACTCCTGAGCTCTCGGTTTCACTCTAGTTCGAGTGTGCGGTCTGGAGCTCCTGTTTTCAGTTTGGACACGGGCGTTCCCAGGCTCACTGTCTCAGTCCGCTCTCTTGCAGGTGCTGGTCTGACAGTCCAGCCCACTCCCCAGCACAAGGGGCTATTGCTTCCCAGCGCCTGAGCGCAGAGTCTCCCTCCCCCTTCCCTTTATCTT
>NW_023249782.1:487-571 GCF_002007445.2 Ailuropoda melanoleuca | reverse complement strand
ATTATTCGTGTATAGAAATGCAGCTGATTTCTGAGCATTGATTTTGTATCCCGCCACATTACTGAATTGCTTTATAACTTCTAG
>NW_023249782.1:0-154 GCF_002007445.2 Ailuropoda melanoleuca | reverse complement strand
GGAAAGGATGCTGTTTTTTGTCAAATGCTTTTTCTGCATCTATTGAGAGGATCATATGATTTTTGGCTTTTTTCTGGTTGATAAAATCTATTACACTGATAGATTTGCGAATGTTGAACCACCCTTGCATCCCAGGGATGAATCCCACTTGGTC
>NW_023249781.1:0-2921 GCF_002007445.2 Ailuropoda melanoleuca | reverse complement strand
AGTAAATTTGTCCCTGTAACAAAATTAATGTCAACAATAGCACTTAGTTCTAGGCATTATCCTAGATGCTTTATATCTGTTTTTTTAGATTTTTAATATTTTAATTCCACTATAGTTAGCATACAGTGTTCTGTTAGTCTCAGGTGTACAATGTAGTGATCCAGCAATTCTGTACAGCACCCAGTGCTCATCACAGCAAGTGCCTCCTTAATCCCCATCACCTATTTCACCTTTCCCCCCACCCACCGATGTTTTATATTTTATTTAATCTTCACATCCACTATGAGGGGCTGATATTATTATTTTCTTTTTACAGATAAAAAACTAAAGTTCCTGCTTAAGGTCACAAAGCTAGAAAGTAGCGGAGCTGCTGGGATTCAACCGAGGCCTGTTCTTGTTTCCAAAGCCCATACTCTGGACCACTATACTATTAACTTTACAGAGAGCATCAGAAGTTCACTTAGGAAAAGAACCATCTTTTAAAAAGAATTGTCTTGATAAATGCTGAAGGTACAGGAGAGCCCTTGAGGCCTGAGTGTCCCGCTGACTGGTACCCATTCACATAACTCCATTCATGCTTTTGTCTCCAATGTTTCAAGAAATTGCGTCAGGATCACTAGCAACCTCACATTCCTAAGTCCAGCAGTCACTGCTCCGTCCTCATCTTACAAGTACTTTTCAGCAGCATTTGACTTGAAAGCACTCTCCTCTTGAAGCTTTTTCACTTGCGTTTCAGGAAACCAAGACCCGGTTTTCCCCTGGCCTTCCTGACCATTCCTTCACGTCTCTATCCTGGCTCTGCTTCCTACTGCCGACCTCTAAATGTTGGAAAGTTTTAGGCCTTCTTCTATTTTTGTACTCTACTCCCTGGGTGTTCTTATCTGGCCACACACTTAATTACTATCTTCTATACTCTGGCCAATTTATGTCCTCATAGCTAGCTGCTTTTCTGATCTCCACCTGCTTAACTGACATCTTCACCTGGACAGCTAGCAGGCATCTCCAAATTAACATGCCCAGAACAGAAGTCCTGACAACTTTCCTTCTTCCAAATATGCTTAAGAATCTTTCCTGTATGGGGGTCCTCAAAAAACTAAAAATAGAACTATCATATGATCCAGCAATTCCAATTTTGGGTATTTATTTGAAGAAACAAAAACACTAATTCGAAAAGATACATGCATCCTTATGTTCATCGCAACATTATTCACAATAGCCAAAATATGGAAACAACCAGTGTGTCCATTGATGGACGAATGGATAAAGATATGGTATATATACAGTGGAATATTAGCCATAAAAAAGAATGAGATCTTGCCATTTGTGACAACATGGAGCGACCCTGAGAGTATTATGCTAAGTGGAACAAGTCATTAAATGACAAATACCATATGATTTCACTTATATGTGGGTTAGGGGATGGGCAAAATGGAAGAAGGTACAAGAGGTACAAACTTCCAGTCATAAAATAAATGTCATGGGATATAATGTACAACATGGTGACTACAGTCAACGATACTGTACTGTACATTATGTAACTTTATACGGTGACGGAAAAACTAGACTTATCATTTTGCAGTGTATACAAATACCAAATCATTATGTCGTATACCTGCAACTAATATAATGTTCTGTGTCAATTATACCTCAATTAAAAAAAAAAGTGTTGGGGGGGAGCCTCTTCCCCAACTTGATATTACCATTTTCCCAACTGCCTAGGCCCCAAACCTAACCAACCTCCTTCATTCTTCTCTTTCCCTCAAACTCTAAATCTAATCTCCATCAGCAAGCCCTAACTTAAAAAACAGCACCCATTTCACATTACCTCTATGGCCACCCCATCTGTGCTGCCATCATCTCTTGCCTTCTAACTGATCTTCCTGCTTCCTCTCTTGCTTTCCCATAGACCGTATCTTTAAGAATAACCTGAAGGAGCTTTTTAAATTTTAAATCAGATCATATCCACATACTAACAACTTTCCAGAGGCTTCCCATTACACTTAGAATAAATCTATACTCCTTAGCACGGCCTAAAGTTTTCCATGATCTGGCTCCTGTTTATATTTCTAACCTCATCTCCCACTATTCTCCTCTTCATTCACATTTTCTCCAGGCATGCTGGCCTTCTTACAACTCCTGAATATGTCAAGCTTGCTCTTGCTTCAGACTCTCTGCACTTACTGTTCCCTCTGCCCGGATTACTATTCTGACAGGCCTTCGCAGGGCTCACCCTTCATAGCCTTTAGGACTTTAACCATATTCAGTCAGAGAAACCTTTCCTGACCACTCCAAGACATCTGGCTCCCCACAACAGTTTTCACACTGTGGCCTGCTTAATCTTTCTTTGTAGTATTTATACAACCTGTGATTATATTGTTTACTTAAAAAAACAAAAAAACTTCTTTAATGTCTGTTTCCCCACAAAATGCAGGCTTCACGAGGGCAGGAACTTCTGTTTGTCTTCAATGTTAATTCTGTGTCTGGAACACAGAAGTGCTCACTAAATATTAGTTGAATGAATGAATAACTGAGTTGTCTAATATTTGGAAACTGTTTTCCCATGGAACAATAATTAAGTGTTCTTAGGTAGACCCCCAACAAGCCTATTGAAAATGTATTTAATAACTTTAGGATTAAGATTAGCCTGGTGTCTGGCTCCTATCAACACTGGCATTATGCCACAAGAGGAAAGTGAAAGTGAGACTCCTCTTTCCTGAATGTACCTACATAAAACTTAAGAAATAGGACTTTTTACCTCCTATTTGGCATGTTACCTCCTTTTAGTGCTTCCTTCTAGGCCTCCTCTATTACCCTAAGCCTCGCTTAGGTGCCCAACATTGCCTCAAAACTCTACAGTTTCCAGCTCCTCTCCCAAATTTCCTCCTCAGCAAATTTTCCCTTTCTTCAATTGATTATATCAA
>NW_023249780.1:0-1705 GCF_002007445.2 Ailuropoda melanoleuca | reverse complement strand
CTGCAAAATTTTAATGGGAATCCTTCCAGAATTGTGATTTTTCTCCAATATCATTAAGCTTCTCTTTTGGAGAAACAGAATGTATGGATTATAATGTGAGATATTCAGGCACAAAGGGGTAGATAATTAAAGAAGTAAGGATATGGTGTCAGGTGGCAAAGGAGTAGCAATTATGTTGCAGCATGAGTAAAAAGCGAGAGAAAAATATGAAGGAGAAAGAGTTAGTAATGGCAGCAATAGGAACTTACGAGAATGCGGGTTTCACATAAAGGATTTCCGTGCAGCCACTGGTGCCCCGACACCGCCTGCAGAGCCCCAGCGTTGATTCCAGAGAAGGACGAGGCACAGACAGGTTAGCGTGCAAAAGAGAGCGTGGGTGCAGGGGACGACCGCCAGGCGTGCCACCACCAAGAGTGCGATCGTCCCAACAGCTGCAACCTCGCGTATTTGATGGTGTAACGTTCAGCAAGTGAGGCCTGTTCTTAAACATGTNTTTTTTTTTTTAATTTTATTTTATTATATTGTGTTAATCACCATACAGTACATCCCCAGATTCCGATGTAAAGTTTGATGCTTCATTAGTTGCGTATAACACCCAGTGCACCATGCAATACGTGCCCTCCCTACTACCCATCACCAGGCTATCCCCTTCCCCCACCCCCTCCCCTCTGAAGTCCTCAGTTTGCCTCTCACAGTCCATAGTCTCTCATGTTTCATTCCCCCCTCTGATTACCCCCCTTTTCTTTATCCCTTTCTTCTTAAACATGTTTCTATGGACACCACGGGCTATTTTCAAGAGCAATCAAGTTTCGGTTGGAGCAGTGTTCTGCCCTGAGCGAGCCGGACTTTCCGGCCGCTCTGCTCTGATGTTTACCCTAATGCCGGCAAGGTAACAAACTTGTTTTCCTGTTATATCCTTAGCTTACGTTCTTGGCCAGGGGCTGCTGCACACTGGGGCTTGAAAATGAGAATTAATGAAGGAGAGATATATGACCAGAGAGATTGGGGTATTCCTTAGTCAGTAAAGGTGAGTTTTGATTTTGTGTTTGTTTTTGTTTCAAATAAAAGCAGGATATTTATTTGAACATGAGGTTCTAGGTACAAGTGTGGAGAGACCTAGATCACTTTTAAGATGGATATACAGAATATTTTACAGTTTTAATATATTTTGCCCATGGGTACAAAATTTAATATGTCAAAACATACCTATAGGGATTTATTAATGTTTCGATTGATCAACTAACAAACAAACAATAAGCTTTTGAATTTACAGCTCTTAAGGGACTAAGGGAGTAATAGTAGATTGTATTTTGGTTTTGTTTACAATAGAATTTCCATGATGTCCCCAAAATAATTTTGCACAACCCAATGGAAGGAAGAAAATCTGTGGTCACCCAAAAGGAGTATAAAGTAAACACCATACTGGGTAGAATTGCAGTGTTCTAGAAGGTACTTGGAGAAACAGTCATTTAATGTATCTATCTCTCTAAACAATTTTATAAAAATATAAACTGATTTTCAGATGTTCACCTCTTGGTAGAATTAATAGCACACTAAGAGGCCAAGTGGTCAAAACCAAATGGCCCATAAGGAATCATATACTCAATTGTGAGTATTTATGGAGTATTATCCACGCATAAGATTCTAAGATGCTAGGGTACAATAAATCCCCATCAGTAGAAATAAGCTTTCCTTTGGCATTAAG
>NW_023249779.1:287-618 GCF_002007445.2 Ailuropoda melanoleuca | reverse complement strand
ATGTGCAGCTAGTGAATGGCTTAGCATAGCTCAGCTTTATTTGGTTAAAGCGGTTCTCTGAAGTCGTTGTAACCTAGTTGCTAAAGGATGCTTTCTACATGCTTACCTGTTCTGCTTCTGTGTGATTGCTTCACGCACGCTTGTGCACGCACAGGTGTTTACAGGAGCACCTGCCAAGCTCAGTACATCTCCTTCTTTTTGCTTCCGTGTGTTTAGTCGGAACTTGTGCATGTTACCGTGTGAGCGTTGTTTTACGACCACATCGTGATTTATAAACCTGGAAGAGTGTAATTTACGACTTTGCTCTACTTTCAGTCAGTGTGATTATGAG
>NW_023249779.1:0-183 GCF_002007445.2 Ailuropoda melanoleuca | reverse complement strand
TAGTACTTGGACAACAGGGCACAGTATTTAAGTCAAATTTCTGGGTAACTCATGTCCTAGTCACAAACAAGGTACATTCCACCCATTCCAGACCTTTTCTTTGGCTCCCCCAGATCCTTCTGTTTGAACTAAGACGCTGTCCTGAGGGGTCCGTGGTGAGCGCGGGGCTGCCAGCCAAGAGCG
>NW_023249777.1:0-1153 GCF_002007445.2 Ailuropoda melanoleuca | reverse complement strand
AACAGGGATTGACTTAAGCAGAGCGTGAAGGCTCAGGCGCACACAGCGTCTCCCAGAGCAGGAAAACCAGTCTCAGGGTCAATCGTCCCCGAACCGCGGGGCACACGACGCCACAGAGCTGGGAGCCCAGGGCACGTGCCATTTCTGGGAAGCGGAAAATGCGGAGCTTCCCGGGATGAGGCCCCAGCACGCTCCCACGGGAGGGCGCCACTGCTGGAGCCACGCACACCACGCCTCCCTGCCGGCCCCACCTGCCCGCTCCCCCGGCTCACGCTGCCCTCCTGGCCACTGTGGGCGAGCGACTGTGATGCCTACATCAACCCTAACTTTGGCTGCTTCCCTCCTTGCTTTCTCCCACACCAGCCTCTGGAGATGTTCTCCTCTCCATTTTGCCTGCATAACTCTCAATTCATCTTAGGGCTTCCTCCTCTCCTCTTCCTGCGCCTCCTGCGACAGCCAACCTCCACGGCTGGCGCTGCTGTGAGTTTTACACACAACGAATCACTGATTCTCTACAACGACCCACGAGGAAGCTCGGCAATCGTCCTCATTTACAAAGAAGGACATGGAAACACAGAAACCAACAAACCTGGCCAAGGGCATTCAGCTGGCAAGTGGCCGAGTCAGGATTTAGTCTCAGGGTATCTGGCTCCAGAGCTGAGGTTCCTTTTCTTCTTTTTTCTGTTTTTTAAGATTTATTTATTTATTTGAGAGAGAGAGAGGTGGGGGGAGATGTAGAGGGGAGGAAGAGGGAGAATCTCGAACAGACTCTGTGCTGAGCACGAGCCCGACGCGGGGCTCAATCTCACCACCCTGAGATCATGATCCGAGCTGAAATCAAGAGTCGGACACCCCACCGACTGAGCCACCCAGGCGCCCCCAGAGCGAAGGTCGTATCCACCACCTGTACAACCCTGTACCCCACTAAACTACCTGTCTCGTTCCTCAGCGGGAGAAGTCCAGGTGTGAGCGGCTTGGTCCATCCTGCTGCTAGACCTCCTTCTAAGCAGAATGCTTCATTCTACGGGGAGCTCGTACCTGTGATGCATGAGATCCTCACAGCCACCTAGGCTCCTTGTTCGGCTATTCTGGAAAGAATTCCAGGAGTACCGTTCCAGTTTGCTTTCCCTTCGAAATATCCCCAGTGACGCTT
>NW_023249776.1:0-1100 GCF_002007445.2 Ailuropoda melanoleuca | reverse complement strand
TCTCTCAACCCTCCCTGAGGCCCTCGCCCACAAGAGGGCCTTTGCCTGGAATGCCCTCCACCTCCTCTTTCCTCGGCAGACTCCTCCTCCAAGGGGCCCTCAGGATTCCCCAGTCTTAAACTCTCCCCGTATCTTGCAGTTTTTCCTTGGGGAAGCCGGCTCTTCACCGCCTGGGAACTTGCTAGAAAGGCAAATTCTTGCGCCCCACCCAGGCCTACTGTGTGTGAAGCAAGGAGGTGGNGGAGGTGCGGCCCAGCAATCTGTGCGAACAAACCCTCCGGGGGATTCTGAGGGCTTTGGAGCAGGCATCATAATCTGCACTTGAATGCTTGCATGATTTTGTAAACTCTCCTCCCTCCCCACCGAGCTCTTTGAGGAAAGTACTTCCCTCTCAGCTCCCAGCATGGGCCCAGTGCTTTTCAGTGCTGTATTTCGTGGCAAACCTGCTGATTTACTGCCTCCGTATCCCCTACGTGTTCTTGCTGCCCCCGCAAGTTGGGTTAGGACCTCCTTGCCGTGCGAGGGCCTACGTCTTTTCCTCTTTTGTCTTTGTAGTGGTACCGAATACGAACCAGGTACTTAACTGCCTCAAAAATGTCAGGACTGAACTACACTGAAATCATACAAAGCCAGAAATTCAAAGCAAATCAGAGACCATGCACTTCCATGAGCAGCAACAAAAATCCCTATAGCTTTTAATATTCGCTGCAGAACGTTTGTTCTGATGCTTTCCTGAGAGGTGAGGCCCTCTCCTTGCAAGAAGGGGGGCATTTCTTTTCTTCTGTATTGTAAACATCACATCACAACATTAAAGAGCAGAGTAGACATTTGATACTTATGCACCTGCAAACATCCCTGAACCTTTGAGAGGGGCTGCTGATAAAAAGTTAGAACTGGAAAGCCCCGCGTATGCATTTCTTCTGTGGCCCTTACTCATCTGAGAAGGAAGCTGAGGCCCAGGGACGCAAACAGCTTCTGGAAACACTCTGTGCCAGAGCTGGGCCCACATATGGGTCTCCTCACAAGGGTGACACCCTCTGTAAGCCCCCTCGTCACCCTCGTGTTGTGCCCCGTGGTCTCCTGTGATGCCCTGCTGAGTG
>NW_023249775.1:442-608 GCF_002007445.2 Ailuropoda melanoleuca | reverse complement strand
GAATATCCTGAACCTTTTCATTCATGCTCCCTTAGACACGAGAGATGATGATCGTTGATATTTCCCTGGACAGTGTGGGGTCTCAGAGAGCACTATGGGGCACTCTCGTCAGGCTTCCGCGACCACTTTCCCTCATGTTTCCCTGTTCACGAAGGGTGATGATAGT
>NW_023249775.1:0-410 GCF_002007445.2 Ailuropoda melanoleuca | reverse complement strand
TGTTTTGGGCCTTTTCATTCCATTGCCGCCAGCAGTTTTGACAGGATTTCCCCAGGGAGCAAGCATTTCGTTGGAAGCGGGTTTTGGCCGAATTGTCTTTCTCAGTGCTGTGTTCGTCGTGTTTCACTCACGGTACCAAAGCCCCTTGATTCCTGTTCCACCTTCCATAAGGCCACCGTGACTTCAAGGGCTTTCCCCTCACACTTTGTTTCTTGGTTCTAAGGGCTGGATCCTCCCCAGGGCCCTACAGCCAATGTGGATACGGGGTCCCCAGTGATAATGCTGCGGTTCGCTGGAGGTGTTTTCCTCGACGCTCTGCTTTATTACAAATGAGAAGGACGCTGAGTCCTCCAAAATCCTGAACCTTTTCATTCATGCTCCCTTACTCACGAGAGATGATGATCGTTGAT
>NW_023249774.1:289-1030 GCF_002007445.2 Ailuropoda melanoleuca | reverse complement strand
TATTTGCAGTAGGCTTTTCATAGATGGCTTTTATGAGATTGAGAAATGTACCCTCTATTCCTATACTCTGAGGGTTTTAATCAGGAAAGGATGCTGTATTTTGTCCAGTGCTTTTTCTGCATCTATTGAGAGGATCATATGGTTCCTGAGTCTTTTCTTGTTGATATGATGTATCACGCTGGTCGATTTGCGAATGTTGAACCACGCTTGCATCCCAGGTATGAATCCCACTTGGTCATGATGGATAATCCTTTTAATGTACTGTTGGATTCTATTAGCAAGGATCTTGTTGAGGATTTTGGCATCCATATTCATTAGAGAAATCGGTCTGTAATTCTCCTTTTTGAGGGGGTCTTTGCCTGGTTTGGGGATCAAGGTAATATTAGCCTCATAGAATGAGTTTGGTAGCTTTCCTTCTGTTTCTATTTTTTGAAATAGCTTTAGGAGAATAGGTATTATTTCTTCTCTGAATGTTTGGTAGAATTCCCCAGGAAAACTGTCCGGGCCTGGAGTTTTATTATTTGGAAGGTTGTTTATCACTGACTCAATTTCTTCATAGTTAATTGGCCTATTTAAGAAATCTATTTCTTCCTGTTTCAGTCTTGGTAGTTTATAGGTTTCCAGGAAGGCCTCCATCTCTTCCAGATTGTTTAGTTTTTTGGCATATAGCTGTTGATAAAAGTTTCTAATAATCCTTGCAATTTCAATGGTGCTGGTCGTGACCTCTCCCTTTTCAGTCAT
>NW_023249774.1:0-171 GCF_002007445.2 Ailuropoda melanoleuca | reverse complement strand
TTTACTGTACTTCTGGTTTCTAATTCATTGATTTCTGCTCTAATCTTGGTCAACTGCTTCCTTGTGAGTGGATTAGGCCTGTCCCTCTGTTGCTGTTCTGGCTTCTTGAGGTGAGAATATAAAAACCGCATTTCAGATTTTTCTATTCTTTTGAGTGAGGCTTGGATGGCT
>NW_023249773.1:1511-1644 GCF_002007445.2 Ailuropoda melanoleuca | reverse complement strand
CTGCTTTATTACCAATGAGAAGGGCGCTGAGTCCTCGAAAATCCTGAACCATTTCATTCATGCTCCCTTAACCACGAGAGATGATGATCGTTGATATTTCCCTGTACTGTGTGGGGTCTCTGAGACCAGTATG
>NW_023249773.1:618-840 GCF_002007445.2 Ailuropoda melanoleuca | reverse complement strand
CCTGGATGCTCTGCTTTATTACCAATGAGAAGGGCGCTGAGTCCTCGAAAATCCTGAACCTTTTCATTCATGCTCACTTACTCACGAGAAATGATGATCATTTATATTTCCCTGGACTGTGTGGTGTCACAGAGACCACTATGGGGCACTCTCGTCAGGCTTCCACGACCATTTCCTCATGTTTCCCTATTCACACGAAGGGTGATGATAGTGCTAAGACGG
>NW_023249773.1:0-189 GCF_002007445.2 Ailuropoda melanoleuca | reverse complement strand
TATTTCCCTGGACTGTGTGGGGTCTCAGAGACCACTGTGGGGCACTCTCGTCAGGCTTCTGCGAGCACTTTCCCTCATGTATCCCTATTCACGAAGGGTGATGATAGTGCTAAGACGCTCCCTGTACGGTGTTGTTTCTGCCGGACGTGTTTTGGGCCTTTTCGTTCCGTTGCCGCCATGAGTTTTGAC
>NW_023249772.1:1385-1579 GCF_002007445.2 Ailuropoda melanoleuca | reverse complement strand
GGTTTATCGAATCATTCCTGATCAGGATGGTTCTTAGTCTCCAAGTGTTTGAGTTTCTTCCAAATTTTTCCATGTGGTTGAGTTACAATTTCAAAGTGTTGTGGTATGAGAATATGCAGGGAATAATTTCAATCTTTTGGTATCGGTTGAGACCTGTTTTGTGACCCAGAACATGGTCTATTCTTGAGAATGTT
>NW_023249772.1:0-1368 GCF_002007445.2 Ailuropoda melanoleuca | reverse complement strand
TCTATTCTTGAGAATGTTCCATGGGCATTAGAATAGAATGAGTATTCTTTGGTTCTGGGGTGTAGTGTTCTATATATATCTATGAGGTCCAACTCGTCGAGTATGGCATTCAAAGCCCGTGTTTCTTTGTCAATTTTCTGCATGGGTGCTCTATTTCTGACAGTGGAGTGTTGAGGCCCCCTACTATTAATGTATTTTTATCTATATGTCTCTATTCTGGTTAAGAGTTGACTTGTGTATCTTGCTGCTCCCCTGTTGGGGGCATATATATTTATAATTGTCATATCCACTTGTTGGATACATCCTTTAAGAATGATATAGTGTCCTTCNTCCTTTAAGAATAATATAGTGCCCTTCTGTGTCTCTAACTATAGTCTTTAGTTTAAAATCCAATCTGTCTGATATGAGAATTGCTACCCCAGCTTTCTTTTGAGGTCCATTGGCGTGAAAGATGGTATTCCATCCCTTTACTTTCAGTCTGAATGTATCTTTAGGTTCAAAATGGGTCTCTTGTAGACAGAAAATGGATAGGTCATGTCTTTTTATCCATTCTGCAACCCTGTGGCGTTTTATGGGAGCATTTAAGCCATTTAGATTGATAGAGATTATTGACAGATATGATTTTAATGATGCCATTTCTCTTTAAAGTCTTTGTATCGGTTGTGACTTGCTGCTCTGTATCACTCTTGGGGCCTTTTTACCTTTATAGAGCCCCCCTTAATATCTCCTGTAGGGCTGGTTTCGTGGTTACGAAATTGGTTAATGATTGGCGATTTTGGAACGTCTTTATTTCTCCATCAATTCTGAATGACAGCTTTGCTGGNATTCTGAATGACAGCCTTGCTGGAAAAAGAATCCTTGGCTGCATGTTTTTCTCTGAAAGAGCTTTAAAAATGCCCCCTCCCAACCCTTTCTCTCATTCCAGGTCTGTTTAGACAGGTCTGATGTAATTCTGATACCCTTTCCTTGGTGTGAGAAATTTCTTTGCCCTGGCCGCTTTCAATACTGTATCCTTGGATCTAATATTTGCGAATTGCACTATGACATGCCGTGGCGTAGGTTTGTCCTGGTTGAGCTTGGATGGGGTCCTCTCTGCCTCTTGGACACGAATGCTTGTTTCCCTTGCTAGATTAGGGAAGTTTTCAGCTACAATTTGTTCAAATATCTCTTCTAGACCTCTGTTTTTCTCCANTAGACCTCTGTTTTTCTCCACCCCCTCAGGGATGCCGATGATTCTGACATTGGAATGTTTCATTGAGTCAGTAATCTCCTGTAACCTACATTCATGAGAGTGAACTTTTTTGAGTCCAGATTCTATTTTAGCTTTCTCTTCTACTAACCCATCCTCCAATTTGCTGATACGTTCTT
>NW_023249771.1:0-659 GCF_002007445.2 Ailuropoda melanoleuca | reverse complement strand
GGACTGGGAGTTTGAGGGTGTTCAAATCTGTGATGGCATTTGGACATGGGCCCTTTGTGGTTAATTCGTGCTCTTATACGAAGAGGCCAGAGGGCGAGCTTGCTGTGGTCCTGCCCTGTGAGGATGCGGCAAGAAGACAACTGTGTGTGAGTCCAGAAGCAGGCTTGAACCTAGACCCCAGCCGTGCTGGTNGTGCTCTGACCCCAGGCTTCCAGCCTCCAGATCCGGGAGAAGTAGGGTCCTGGGGTTTAAGCCCCGGATCCACAATACTTTGTTATAATAGCCAGAGCAGACAAAAGTAGTCACTTTTCTGTAGCAAACGGTGTGGTTGAATCTTTTCCACTCGGGAAACAAGCACTGAGTGAAAACACTAGGGGCTCTGGTCCCTAATGATGAGGTCCTGTCCCCAACGTGTGTGCTCTCAGTAGCACTCAGGAGACGAGATGAGGAGACACATCTCAAGAGGGAAGTGCTCGTAGGATCCTATGAGAAATAACAGGGAAGAAAGAGTGTGCTGGTCCAGGGATGAGGAGGGGGTGTGGAGGGCAGGACGTTTGCCCTGGGCTGTGAAGAGTAGGTGGGTTTGACCATGTGCAGATGAGAAAGGAAGTTGGCCAAGGTTTGCAGGAGGCAGGAGCAAAAACCTGTTCCCAGGGAAG
>NW_023249770.1:0-3801 GCF_002007445.2 Ailuropoda melanoleuca | reverse complement strand
GGGCCCAAATGCACCCCGGAGATTCGCAGGGTCTTTCTTCTCCACGTGCTCAGGTAAGCACGGCCCTTGCGCAGCACTGCAGCGCGTCGGCATTCGCCTACCTAGCCTTCTCCGGAGCAAAGCTGCTCCTTCTGCGTGCTATCCGATGACTTGTAAAGTTCGGACTTGGTGGGGCAGGGAGGGAAGTGGTTCCTATTAACCTCCTTGATTATTACAAGACGCTATGCTGTGAGCACAGTTCTGCTTGCTTCACAGCCCCTGCGGGAAGAGAGTCTGTGCTGGGCTCGGCTGTCCCCACGCACCCCCCCCACACCACCCCCCCACACTCGCTGCCTTCCAGACAGGTGGACCAGGTGGGGCGTTTCGTGGGTACTGAACGGATTCATTTATCTGTTGAATACTGGGTCCTTTTCTCTGCTTTTCCTTCCTCCTATGGCCTCCCAGTGCTTCCAGTTGACTACTCCGAGGCCCAGATTCGAACCCAGGCAGAGCTGGTGACCTCTGCAGAGTACCGTCCCCATCAGAGTGCCCTAAACGCCACGATTGGCTCTTCTTCTGTGTTAAGTTGATGGTCTTGTATCATAACTGTCCTACCGTTAGTGACGGTGGTAAAAAAAAAAAAATAACAGCTTCACACACACAATAATAATAAAAAATTCTAAAAATAACAGCTTCACTTACTCTAATACTTAGGAACTGATTGTTCATATGAGCTTATTGCTATCCCAACAAACAAAAACAGTTAAACCCTACTATGTGCCAGGCATGGAATGTAGATTATACTTAATCCTCCAAGCAAACTGACCAGGAAACACATTATCTTTAGTTTTACTGATGAGGGAAGTTCTGCTTAGAAGGGTCTCATAACATGGCTGAGGTCACCTGGCCGGTAGGTGACTGAGCTAGAACTGGAACCAGGTGTATTTGGGTCCAATATTCTATTCGCCTATTCTACAATAATTAATTCTTCAACTTGATTAGGAAAAAATCCTGATAATTCTGAGAGAGTGGACATAAGACAAGCACATTTGTTTTCTGTTGTCATGTAACATATTACCACAAATTTAACAACTTAAAGCAACACGGCATTACCTCCCACTCGGTAGACCAGAAATCCAAAAGGGCTCATCTGGGTCCTCTGGTCAGGACCTCACAAGTTCAAAATCAAGGTGACAGCTGGCTGGGGTCTTGCGGGGAGGCTCTGGAAGAATGTACTTCCAGGTTGTTGGCAAAATCCCAGTCCTTGCAGGTATGGCCCAATGTGTCCATCTCCTTGCTGACTTCAGCTATCTAAATGGTCTCCCCCGTTTGTGAAGCGAGCAGCTGCAAGGCAAGTTCTCATGCTCCCACTCCCTCTAATATCTGCTCCTGCTGCATTTCTCTGACTACTCCTGCCCTCGGCTGGAGAAAGCTCACTGCTTTTAATGGCTCATGTCATTTCAGTGGGGCCACCCAGCTAATCCAGGATAACTTCCCCATCTTAAGGTCAACTGGACCACACAACACCGTGTGATCGCAGGAGTCATGTCTCCTCTTATTCCCAAGTTCCAGGATTAGGATAGGACACCTTGGGGAAACCATTCTAGAAATTCTGCCTACTCTACTGGGTAGGCTTTGTAGAAGTGGAGGTTCTAAGGGCACTCTCCAGGAAGGCAGGCCTGGGATGGAGAGAGGCTTCCCCTGGCCTGGAACACCCGGGAGGTACTGCGAGAGCACTTGGTGGCCAAAGGGAATGAACACAGACAAGGAGGCAGGGTTGATGGCGGAGAGGGTGGATGGGGGGAGAAACAGGAAAGAGGGAGACAGAATAGAAGCGCTAAGAGAGAATGCAGCCTTATATCTGTAGAGAAGTTCAAGTTCGCTCTGCTCCCTCGGGGTGGCTCCCAAAAGATACTCAGTAAATATGTGTGGACGTAGAGGGCTGTGTTGCCCAGTTCCCGTGGAATGGGTTAAGTCGAGAGTCACTGGATAGGTAGGATTAGGGCCGGGAGGGACTGAGTTGGGATGAATTTGATGGGATCATACAGGTTGAGTTAGAAATAAACGGCCTGTTTAGACTCAAGACAGTGAGCATAGGCTGCCTGGGATAGGTTGCGTGGTGTGTAGATGGGCTGAGGTGGAAAGAAGTGAGGGGGGCATCCATTGGTAAAGGCTGGGTTCGGCTGAGCGACCCTGGTCAGGGTCAGGCTGGACTGAACAGTCTTGGGTGGGTTGGAGTGGTTTGGGGATGGACTGGCGTGGGCAGGTGAGGTTAGGTCGGGTGGGGGATTGGTTAGTGTTTAGTTACGGACACACAGTCTCCTCTGGATCGGTTAAGCAGAAATCAGCGTCTGAATGGGGTTTTAAGGGCTTACCGAAACACTTGAAGAGCTGAAGAAACAGAGTCTAGGCTGCCTCTTCGGGACCACCTCCCAGAGCAGTGCCGCAGAACTGGGCCACCAAGGCAGCTGCTCCCTTCACAGCCGGCAGAAAGCTGTCTGCCAAGTCAGGAAGCCGCCCGGGGAGCTGCTGGCTCCAGAAACACGCTCCCCTGGATGTCCAAACCAGCTAAACGCACACCTCAGGATGAAAGCATAGACAGGGTCTGTCTTCAGGGGAAAAAAATGTGATAAAAAAATTCCTTGGGGAGATAACAGCAAAAGTGAGAACGTGTTCACAGCTGTTGAAGCTGGTGAGAGGGACATAGGGCACACCATACCGTTCTCTCTGGTTTTGCACATGTTATTTTTGCAAATATTGTTTTGAGTGGCTTTCTCTTTTCCTGCCCTTCTGCCCATTGGGTTCATTTTGGAATGAATTGCCTAGCATGGGTGCACGGCGTTTGGTGAAACATGCATCACATCCAATCCTCTAAGCACAGGGCAGTCTGGGAAATGTCGATTTTCACTTGTCAGCTTCTGCGGGGCAAAAAGGCACACTAGAAGGAGAGAGGAACCCAGGCTGCTGTGCTGGGGGGGAGGGGCTGGAATGAGTGGGGTGGGTGAGGTTGGCCGGGGTTGGGTAGAGGGGTCGGGCTGGGTTGATCTGGAAGGTTTGGAAAGTGTGTGGTGGGGCCAGACTGACTGAGCTGGGCCGGGCAGCGTGGGCAGGGGGTGGACGGACGGAGGTGGGTGATTTGCCCAGGGAGCCACTAGGGCGCCGATGCTCCAATGCCGGTGCCAAGCTCTTGGCGTCCAGCGGAAAGTGAGGTTTTTCAAAGCCAGAGATAGGGAAGGAACACTTGAAGGATAACAGTTCTGCCCAGGGACACCTCTGTCCGTGCCCCTCACTGGGCTTTCTCGCCACCGCCTGGGACTGGCCTTGCATGCCCACTCCCTAGGCATAGGGCGCTTCCAGAGTTCAGCACCACGTCCTCTGTGCTCAACACAAAACCCGTTAGCGCAAGGGGCTTGAGAAACACACTCTCAGCAGAGAAACTTGCAGGGTGTGCTGTCTCCGGCAAAATCAAACCCAAAGTCAGTGTATCAGCGCCATGTGGTTTCCTCCCGTCGTTTCTGGTGGGAGGAGTTGTGGGTTTTATGGAATTTGGGACCAGTTCCGGAGTCCCACAGGTGCTGTATTCAGCGAGCCAAGGAAAACAGGTGTTGGCAAGCACACGTGTTTATATACACCCGGAGTAATGCACATGAGCACAGGGCTTTCCAGTTTGCCACACATTTTCGGTTTATGTATGTTCTCTCAGAATTGCACTGTGAGACAGGAGTCGTTATGTAATATCCCAAATGGAGCCGCTCATGCTCAGAGAGGCCAAGTGGTTTGCTCAAAGACCCACAGCAGAGCTAGGATTCAGGACTTTTTGTT
>NW_023249769.1:0-1167 GCF_002007445.2 Ailuropoda melanoleuca | reverse complement strand
ATTTCTAATAATCCTTCCAATTTCAATGGTGTTTGTCATGACCTCCCCTTTTTCATTCATAATTTTAAAAAATTTCAGTCCTTTCTCTTTGCTTTTGGGTAAGTCTTGCCAGTGGTCTGCTAATTTTATGGATTCTCTCAAAGAACCAGCTTCTAATCCTGTTAATTTTCTCTACTGTACTTCTGTTTTCTAATTCATTGATTTCTGCTCTAATTTGGTCAACTGCTTCTNATTGATTTCTGCTCTAATCTTGGTCAACTCCTTCCTTGTCAGTGGGTTAGGCCTGTCCCTCTGTTGCTGTTCCAGTTTCTTGAGGTGAGAATATAGAAACTGCATTTTAGATTTTTCTATTCTTTTGAGTGAGGCTTGGATGGCTATGTATTTCCCCCTTAGGACTGCCTTTGCAGTATCCCATAGGTTTTGGACCATTGTGTTTTCATTCTCGTTGGTCAACATAAATTTTTTAAATTGAGTTTTGATTTCCTGGTTTATCGAGTCATTCTTGAGCAGGATGGTTCTTAGCCTCCAAGTGTTTGAGTTTCTTCCAGGTTTTTCCTTGTGGTTGAGTTCCAATTTCAGAGCGTTGTGGTCTGAGAATATGCGGGGGATAATTTCAATCTTTTGGTATCGGTTGAGACCCGTTTTGTGTCTCAGAGCATGATCTATTCTTGAGAATGTTCCATGGGCATTTGAATAGAATGAGTATTCTTTGGTTCTGGGGTGTAGTGTTCTATATATATCTATGAGGTCCAACTCGTCGAGTATGGCATTCAAAGCCTTTGATTCTTTGCTTAGTTTTTGCCAGGGTGTTCTGTCTATTTCTGANGTTCTGTCTATTTCTGATAGTGGGGTGTTGAGGTCCCCTACTATTAGTGTATTTTTGTCTATATGTCTCTTTATTTTGGTTAAGAGTTGGCTTGTGTATCTTGCTGCTCCCCTCTTGGGGGCATATATATTTATAATTGTCATATTCACTTGTTGAATGCTTCCTTTAAGAATAATATAGTGCCCTTCTGTGTCTCTCTCTATGGCCTCTAGTTTAAAATCCAGTCTATCTGATATGAGAATTGCTAATCTAGCTTTCTTTTGAGGTCCGTTTGCATGGAAGATGGTACTCCATCCCCTTACTCTAAGTCTGAATTCATCTTTGGGTTCAAAATGAGTCTC
>NW_023249768.1:0-814 GCF_002007445.2 Ailuropoda melanoleuca | reverse complement strand
TCTTTTATTTTCCTATTTCCTGACCCCGTCACTTGAGTGCTCCATTCTTTCGCCTTTCCAGCAAATTCCTACGCCAATGCCCTATAATTTCATTCCAGAACCCAAACAAGGAGGGAAGATCTCCCAGCTTATTTCCAGGACATGACAAAACTTTTAACTCTTGAACTGGGTAATGACAAATGCTGTGGGGGGGGGGATGTCACTCACACACTCAGCCGCCGAAGCGGATGAAACCTTCTATGCCAAGGCAGCCCACCGGACAGCTTCCTCGAGGACACCAAGCTCTGGATGTGGGAGTCATCATCGCAGAGAACAGCCCCCTCCCGTCTCCCCCAAGGAAGCTCCTTGCCCGCTTTCTTCCCCCAACCCTCCCTGGCCCTGCACTCCTTAGAACGCCCAGGGCTGTCTCTTCACACTCACACACACACACACACACACGCACACACTAACAGGAAAGAACCAGCAAGCAGCCTCACTTCCCACCCAGCATCCTGCAGGAGAAGCTGCCGGCCCCACCAAAGCCTGGAAAGGGCCTGGCCACCCCTGGGGCTAAGGCCCCCTCTTCCTCATCGCTCACAGCCTCTTCAGACAGGGCCAGGGAGGAACCCGGCTGCCTGCTATTGACCTGGAGCAAATACTCCAGCACTTGCAACTTGCTGGTTTCAGCATAGGCCCTGGGACCCCACAGGAACTCATAGCGGGCAGGGTCGCTGCCGGGCACCTGCCGGTACTCCAGGTACCCCTCCTGCACCCAGACCTTGGTGAGGAGCTCCCTGGGCTCCCCATAGATAATGTGCTCCCTGCCAGCATACAC
>NW_023249767.1:940-1237 GCF_002007445.2 Ailuropoda melanoleuca | reverse complement strand
AATCCAGTCATCTGTTGAAGGGCATCTCGGTTCCTTCCACGATTTAGCTATTGTGGACAATGCTATGAACACTGGGGTGCATATGGCCCTTCTCTTCACCACGTCTGTATCTTTGGGGTAAATGCCCAGTAGAGCAATGGCTGGGTCATAGGGTAGCTCACTTTTTAACTTTTTAAGGGACCTCCACATTGTTTTCCAGAGTGGCTGTACCAACTTGCATTCCCACCAACAATGTAGGAGGGATCCCCTTTCTCCACATCCTCTCCAGCAACTGTTGCTTCTTGCCTTGTCAATTTT
>NW_023249767.1:523-606 GCF_002007445.2 Ailuropoda melanoleuca | reverse complement strand
ATCTTGATGAAGCCCCACAAGTTCATTTTTTCTTTTGTTTCTCTTGCCTTTGGAGATGTGTCATGAAAAAGCTTGCTTTGGCC
>NW_023249767.1:0-203 GCF_002007445.2 Ailuropoda melanoleuca | reverse complement strand
CTGTCTTTGTGATCACAGCTTTGTAGTACATCTCGAAATCCGGCATTGTGATGCCCCCAGCTTTGTTTTTCCTTTTCAACAGTTCCTTGGTGATTCGGGGCCTTTTCTGGTTGCATACAAATTTAAGGACTCTTTGTTCCAGTTCTTTGAAAAATTTCCTCGGTATTTTGATCGGGATAGCATTGAAAGTGTAGATTGCTCTG
>NW_023249766.1:397-759 GCF_002007445.2 Ailuropoda melanoleuca | reverse complement strand
TAGTGTTAAGACGGTCCCTGTACGGTGTAGTTTCTGAGGGACGTGTTTTGGGCCTTTTCGTTCCATTGCCGACAGCAGTTTAGACAGGATTTCCCGAGGAAGCAAACATTTCGTTGGAAGCGGGTTTTGGCCNTCTTTCTCAGTGCTGTGTTCGTCGTGTTTCACTCACGGTAAAAAAGCACATTGATTCATTTTCCATCTTCCATAAAGCCGACGTGACTTCAAGGGCTTTCCCCTCACACTTTGTTTCCTGGTTCTAAGGGCTGGATTCTTCCAGGCCCCTACACGCAATGTGGAATCGGGGTCGCCAGTGAAAAGGCTGCTGTTCGCTGGAGGTGTTTTCCTGGACGCTCTGCTTTATT
>NW_023249766.1:0-186 GCF_002007445.2 Ailuropoda melanoleuca | reverse complement strand
GACGGTCCCTGTACGGTGTTGTTTCTGACGGACGTGTTTTGGGCCTTTTCGTTCCATTGCCGCCAGCAGTTTTGACAGGATATCCCCAGGAAGCAAGCATTTCGTTGAAAGCGCTTTTTGGCCGAATTGTCTTTCTCAGTGCTGTGTTCGTCGTGTTTCATTCACGGTACCAAAACACCTTGATTC
>NW_023249765.1:309-601 GCF_002007445.2 Ailuropoda melanoleuca | reverse complement strand
TCATCATCTCTCGTGAGTAAGGGAGCATGAATGAAAAGGTTCAGGATTTTCGAGGACTCAGCGCCCTTCCCTTAGGTAATAATGCAGAGCGTCCAGGAAAACACCTCCAGCGAACAGCAGCCTTTTCATTGGGGACCCCGATTTCACATTGGGTGTAGGGTCCTGGGGAGGATCCAGCCCTTAGAACCAAGAAACAAAGTGTGAGGGGAAAGCCCTTGAAGTCACGACGGCCTTATGGAAGGTGGAACAGGAATCAAGGTGCTTTGGTACCGTGAGTGAAACACGACGAACA
>NW_023249765.1:0-154 GCF_002007445.2 Ailuropoda melanoleuca | reverse complement strand
GCACTATCATCACCCTTCGTAAATAGGGAAACATGAGGGAAAGTTGTCGCGGAAGCCTGACGAGAGTGCCCCATAGTGGTCTTTGAGACACCACACAGTCCAGGGAAATATCAATGATCATCATCTCTCGTGAGTAAGGGAGCATGAATGAAAA
>NW_023249764.1:364-556 GCF_002007445.2 Ailuropoda melanoleuca | reverse complement strand
GTTGTTCTAGAAAGCCCAATTTTCTAATTCTGTGGTCACGTAGACACACACCCATGCAGCCAGCCAAGCCCTGAACAGTTGCCCTCCAAACACGCCAAACCCTGAAAATAGGCACACGGTAATAAAATCACACACACCACACCTGTACTCCATGGACACACGCACCCCACATACTTACGGAGACACCCATGT
>NW_023249764.1:0-281 GCF_002007445.2 Ailuropoda melanoleuca | reverse complement strand
TCTAGAATGTACCTGTCCTCTGCAAGACCATTGTCCTACCTTCATGTCCGAGTCTCTGGCCCTGATACTCAGCCCTTCAGTTTCCAGATGATCAGTTGGTCTGTTGTTTCTACTCTGGGTTCTCAGAGTTTGGAATGGCAGTGGGACGGATGAAAGACAGAGCTAATGGCGTGAGTGTTGATCTCGAGTATGGGTGCCTGAGGTCAGAGCCAGGTCCTTCAGGAGCAGGACATGGGGTGGAAGCCCCTTGCTTGTCAGCAGAGGAAGGAATACAACGTCTT
>NW_023249762.1:0-1297 GCF_002007445.2 Ailuropoda melanoleuca | reverse complement strand
TTCCATACTTAATGCTTGCCATTCTTTCATTCAGAAAGCAAAAAAAATATGACATATTTAGAACATTTTTTTAATTATAAAAAGAAACATTGCCATTAGAGACATTTAAATTTTTGTGTACAGTAGTTTTGTTGAGATGCAATACAAGTAGTTGTAATTTTATACAGAACCAAATTATTTCCTACCTGTAATGGTAGTTCAAATACAAATAACCATTCTTTCTGCATTAAGATCTTTGTAATGCTATTACAATTTTCTAATTATATTTTCTATTCTCATTATATTTTCTCTTACACCAGTCCTTAGCAAATAAAAATGCATGAATTATTTAGGGGCACCTGGGTGGCTCAGTTGTTAAGCATCTGCCTTTGGCTCAGGGCGTGATCCCGGCGTTCTGGGATCGAGCCCCACATCAGGCTCCTCCACTGGGAGCCTGCTTCTTCCTCTCCCACTTCCCCTGCTTGTGTTCCATCTCGCTGGCTGTCTCTCTCTGTCAAATAATAAATATAAATAAAATTTTTAAAAAATACACAGAATTATTTAATTTTTAAATGGGGTAAAGATAATTATTCATAATAATTAAATACCTGCTTAATGATTTCCAAATTTTTATAGTAAATGAAGTTGGTTTCTGGAACGTTATAGTGATAAATGGAAAAAATCAAAATGTATAGAATAGGCAAGGGACTTTAAACATAGTAATCCAATTAGGCATATTAGGATATCTATGTAAGAATATACATATGTATATATATATATATATACATATATGTGTGTGTGTATACATGTATGCATACATATATATACATATCTGCAGCTGACCCTTGAACAACACAGAGTTAGAGGGGCCAACCCTCCCTGTGAGTCAAAATTCTAGATATAACTTTGACTTCCCCAAAATTTAACTACTAACAGCCTATTGTTGATTAGAAGCCAATATTGTACTCTGCCAATAAAGTAAGCTAGAGAAATGAAAATGTTATTAAGAAAATTATAAGGAAGAGGGCTCCTGGGTGTCTTGGTGGATTAAGCGTCTGCCTTTGGCTCGGGTCATGATCCCAGGGTCCTGGGATCGAGTTCTGCATTGGTCTCCCTGCTCAGCAAGAAGTCTGCTTCTCCTNAAGTCTGCTTCTCCTTCTCCCTCTGCCTGCTGCTCCCCTTGCTTGTGCTCTTTCTCTCTCTCAAATAAATAAATAAAATCTTTAAAAAAAAATTATAAGGAAGAGAATACATTTATTGTACTGTATTTGGTGAAAAAAATCCACGTTTAAGTGGTCCCCTTCAGTTTAAACCTGTG
>NW_023249761.1:408-938 GCF_002007445.2 Ailuropoda melanoleuca | reverse complement strand
AGAGCGCGTACCCTGGTGCTGCACTGTGGTAACCAGTGACAAGTCTCCTGGTCACTTCCTCCACGAGACACACCCGAGCCCCGACTACTCCAGCCTGCTGCTCTGAACTCCCATTCCTCTTTTTGACCCCGTTGTTTACTTTTCCCTTCACTTCCATAGGATATATGTATGTTTAATTACATACTATTCTGTCACTTAAACGTCTTTGTCATGTTCTCAGTGAAACTCTACTTTGCACCATCCATCCTGATGTATCATCACTTGCTGCATTGCATGACTTAACTGGGGACTAGGAATACCCTCACAGCATCATCACTAGGAGTGGAGAGTTTCCCATTACCATATGGTCATGTTGTCCCCCTTAGCTCAGGGCCACCAGAAAGGGCAGCTGGGGGCGGAGGCACAGGCCAAGGCTGCTAAGGGTAGCTGGGGCAGGCAGAGCTCTGATTTGAGGCTTAACGCCCCTCTAGATGGTGAGAGTGAGGGCTCTTCACAGAGAGAGGGCCATTGTCTGTGAGCCCTGACATGGA
>NW_023249761.1:0-236 GCF_002007445.2 Ailuropoda melanoleuca | reverse complement strand
AATTTCAGGCTTTTAAAATTTGTAGACTTGATTTCTGACCCAACATACCGTCTATTTGGGTAATAGTCTATGACCATTAGAAAAGAATGTATTCTGCACTTATTATGGAATTGTCCATATATGTCAATTAGGTGACTGGGGGAGAGGGGCCCTAGGGGGCTCTTCTGGGAGAAGGAAGTCGGGTAAGGGGACCCCAGGCAGTGGTGACCTCACTTCCCTGACAACAGAGCCCAACA
>NW_023249760.1:0-2148 GCF_002007445.2 Ailuropoda melanoleuca | reverse complement strand
TCACTCAAAAGAATAGAAAAATCTAAAATGCAGTTTTTATATTCTCACCTCAAGAAGCTGGAACAACAACACAGGGACAGGCCTAATCCACANACAAGGAAGGAGTTGACCAAGATTAGAGCAGAAATCAATGAATTAGAGACCAGAACCACAGTAGAGCAGATCAACAGGACTAGAAGCTGGTTCTTTGAGAGAATCCATAAAATTGATAGACCACTGGCAAAACTTGTCCAAAAACAAAGAGAAAGGACTGAGATTATTAAAATTATGACTGAAAAGGGAGAGGTCACGACCAGCACCATTGAAATTGCAAGGATTATTAGAAACTTTTATCAACAGCTATATGCCAAAAAACTAAACAATCTGGAAGAGATGGAGGCCTTCCTGGAAACCTATAAACTACCAAGACTGAAACAGGAAGAAATAGATTTCTTAAATAGGCCAATTAACTATGAAGAAATTGAGTCAGTGATAAACAACCTTCCAAATAATAAAACTCCAGGCCCAGACGGTTTTCCTGGGGAATTCTACCAAACATTCAAAGAAGAAATAATACCTATTCTCCTAAAGCTATTTCAAAAAATAGAAACAGAAGGAAAGCTACCAAACTCATTCTATGAGGCCAATATTACCTTGATCCCCAAAGCAGGCAAAGACCCCACCAAAAAGGAGAATTACAAACCAATATCCATAATGAATATGGATGCCAAAATCCTCAACAAGATCCTTGCTAATAGAATCCAACAGTACATTAAAAGGATTATCCATCATGACCAAGTGGGATTCATACCTGGGATGCAAGCATGGTTCAACACTCGCAAATCAATCAATGTGATACATCATATCAACAAGAAAAGACTCAAGAACCATATGATCCTCTCAATTGATGCAGAAAAAGCATTTGACAAAATACAGCATCCTTTCCTGATTAAAACCCTTCAGAGTGTAGGGATAGAGGGTACATTCCTCAATCTCAGAAAAGTTATCTATGAAAAGCCTACAGCAAATATTATTCTTAATGGGGAAAAGCTGGAAGCCTTTCCCTTAAGATCAGGAACACGACAAGGATGCCCACTCTCGCCACTATTATTCAACATAGTACTAGAAGTCCTTGCAACAACAATCAGACAACAAAAAGGGACAACAAAAGGTATCCAAATTGGCAAAGAGGAAGTCAAACTGTCTCTCTTCACAGATGACATGATAGTCTATATGGAAAACCCAAAAGACTCCACCCCCAAACTATTAGAAGGTATAGAGCAATTCAGTAATGTGGCAGGATATAAAATCAATCNTTGCATTTCTATACACGAATAACGAGACTGAAGAAAGAGAAATTAGGGAATCCATCCCATTTACAATAGCACCAAAAACCATACGTTACCTTGGAATTAACTTAACCAGAGAGGTAAAGCATCTGTATTCTAGAAACTATAAATCCCTTTTGAAAGATATTGAGGAANATCACTCTTGAAAGACATTGAGGAAGACACAAAAAGATGGAAAAATATTTCATGCTCATGGATCGGAAGAATTAACATAGTCAAAATGTCTATGCTGNATGTCCATACTACCCAGAGCAATCTACACTTTCAATGCTATCCCGATCAAAATACCGAGGACATTTTTCAAAGAACTGGAACAAATAGTCCTTAAATTTGTATGGAACCAGAAAAGGCCCCGAATCTCCAAGGAACTGTTGAAAAGGAAAAACAAAGCTGGGGGCATCACAATGCCGGATTTCGAGCTGTACTACAAAGCTGTGATCACAAAGACAGCATGGTACTGGCACAAAAACAGACACATCGACCAATGGAACAGAATAGAGAACCCAGAAATGGACCCTCGGCTCTTTGGGCAACTAATCTTTGATAAAGCAGGAAAAAACATCCGGTGGAAAAAAGACAGTCTCTTCAATAAATGGTGCTGGGAAAATTGGACAGCTACATGCAAAAGAATGAAACTTGACCACTCTCTCACACCATACACAAAAATAAACTCCAAATGGATGAAAGACCTCAATGTGAGACAGGAATCTATCCAAATCCTAGAGGAGAACATAGGCAGCAACCTCTATGACATCGGCCAAAGCAACCTTTGTCATGACACATCTCCAAAGGCAAGAGAAACAAAAGATAAAATGAACTT
>NW_023249759.1:0-3660 GCF_002007445.2 Ailuropoda melanoleuca | reverse complement strand
TGTACACATGAAACTAATATAAGACTGAATGTTAACTATACTGGAAATAAAATTTAAAAACTTAAAAAAAATTTTTTTTAAAGGTTGTTCCAGCACTTTGAAAAATGACATTGGTATTTTGATCGGGATGACATTGAAAGTATAGATTGCTCTGGGTACCATAGACATTTTAACTATGTTTATTCTTCCAATCCATGAGCATGGAATGTTTTCCCATCTTTTTGTGTCTTCTTCAATGTCTTTAATCAGTGTTCCATAGTTTTTATAGTATAGATCCTTTACCTCTTTGGTTAGGATTATTCCAAGATATCTTATGAGTTTTGGTGCTATTGTAAATGGAATTGATTCTCTAATTTCACTTTCTTCAGTCTCATTGTTCATTTATAAAAATGCAACTAGACGCTCTGACGGCCAGGGTAAATGAGGCAGAAGAACGAATTAGTGAATTGGAGAATGAGGTGGTAGAAGAGAAAGTCAATACAGAAACTTGGCTCAAAAAAATCGAATCTCAAGAATGTAGATTACAGGAGATTACTGACTCAATGAAACATTCCGATGTCAGAATCATCAGCATCCCTGAGGGGGCGGAGAAAGAGAGAGGTCTAGAAGAGATATTTGAACAAATTGTAGCCAAGAACTTCCCTAATCTAGCAAAGGAAACAAGCATTCATGTCCAAGAAGCAGAACCCCTCCCAAGGTCAATGACCNGTGTTCAAGAGGCAGAGAGGACCCCTCCCAAAATCAATGAGAACAGGCCTTCCCCAAGTCACGTCATAGTGCAATTTGCAAATATTAGATCCAAGGATACAGTATTGAAAGTGGCCAGGGGGAAGAAAATCCTTACATACAGAGGGGAAAATATCAGAATAACGTCAGACCTGTCTACAGAGATCTGGCAGGCTAGCAAGGGTTGGCAGGGTATTTTCAAAGCTCTATCTGAGAAGAACATGAAGCCAAGGATCCTTTATCCAGCAAGGCTGTCATTCAGAATTGATGGAGAGATAAGGACCTTCCAGGATCAGCAGAAATTGAAGGAATTCGTAACCACCAAAACAGCCCTACATGAGATATTAACAGGGGTTCTATAAAAGTAAAAAGCCCCCAGGAGTGATACAGAACAGAAATTTACAATCTATAGAAACAAAGACTGCACAGGAAACATGTTATCATTAAAATCATATCTCTCAATAATCACTCTCAATGTGAATGGCCTAAATGCTCCCATAAAATGCCACAGGGTTGCAGATTGGATAAAAAGACATGACCCATCCATTTGCTTTTTACAAGAGACTCATCTTGAACCTAAAGATGCATCCAGACTGAAAGTGAAGGGATGGAAAACCATTTTTCATGCCAATGGACCTCAAAAGAAAGCTGGGGTAGCAGTTCTCATATCCGACAGAGTAGATTTTGAACTAAAGACTGTAGTTAGAGATACAGAAGGACACTATATTATTCTTAAAGGATGTATCCAACAAGTGGCTATGACAATTTTAAATATCTACACCCCAACAGGGGAGCAGCCAGATACAGAAGCCAACTCTTAACCAGAATAAAGAGACATATAGATGATAATACGTTAATAGTAGGAGACCTCAACACTCCACTCTCAGCAATAGACAGATCACCTAAGCAGAAAATCAACAAAGAAACAAGAGCTTTGAATGACATACTGGACCAGATGGACCTCATAGATATATACAGAACACTACACCCCAGAACAACAGAATACTCATTCTTTTCAAGTGCACATGGAACTTTCTCCAGAATAGACCATATACTGGGTCACAAAACAGTTCTCAACTGATACCAAAAGAGTGATTATTCCCTACATATTCTCAGACCACAATGCTTTGAAACTAGAACTCAATCACAAGGAAAAATTAGAAAGAAACTCAAACACTTGGAAACTAAGAACCATCCTGCTTAAGAATGATTGGGTAAACCAGGAAATTAAAGAAGAACTTAAGCAATTTATGAAAAACAATGAGAATGAAGACACATCGGTCCAAAACGTATGGGACACTGCAAAGGCGGTCCTAAGGGGAAAATACATAGCCATCCAAGCCTCACTCAAAGGAAC
Source organism: Ailuropoda melanoleuca (assembly GCF_002007445.2). NCBI lineage: Eukaryota > Metazoa > Chordata > Mammalia > Carnivora > Ursidae > Ailuropoda > Ailuropoda melanoleuca. The sequence goes on along the minus strand of NW_023249759.1, from coordinate 1,577 downwards.
AGAAAAATCTAAAATGCAGTTTTTATATTCTCACCTTAAGAAGCTGGAGCTGGAACAGAAGAACAGGCCTAACCCATACACAAGAAGGCAAGTTGATCAAGATTAGAGCAGAGATCAATGAATTAGAAACCAGAAGCACAGTAGAGCAGATCAACAGAACTAGAAGCTGGTTCTTTGAAAGAATAAATAAGATCGATAAGCCACTGAGCAGACTTATTCAAAGAATAGAGAAAGGACCCAAATTAATAAAATTATGAATGAAAGGGGAGAGATCACAACCAACATCAATGAAATAAGAAGTATCATTAGAAACTTTTATCAACAGCTTCATGCCAATAAATTAAACAACCTGGAAGAAATGGATGCCTTCCTGGAAATCTATAAACTACTAAGACTGAAACAGGAAGAAATTCATTATCTAAACAGACCAATTAATTATGAAGAGATTGAAGCAGTGATCAAAAATCTCCCCAAAACAAGAGTCCAGGGCCTGACGGATTCCCCAGGGAAGTCTTCCAAACATTCAAAGAAGAAATAATACCTCTTCTCCTGAAGCTGTTTCAAAAAATAGAAACAGAAGGGAAAGTACCAAATTCATTCTAAGAGGCCAGTATTACCTTGATCCCCAAACCAGGTAAAGACCCCATCAAAAAGGAGAATTACAGACCAATATCCCTGATGACTATGGACACCAAAATTCTCAACAAGATGCTAGCTAATAGGACCCAGAAGTACATAAAAGGATTATCCATCAAGACCAAGTAGGGCTCATCCATAGGATGCAAGGGTTGTTCAACATTCGCAAATCGATCAGTGTGATAGATCATATCAACAAGGAAAGAGTCAAGAACCATATTATCCTCTCAATTGATGCAGAAAAAGCATTTGACAAAATACAGCATCCTTTCCTGATTAAAACACTTCAGAGTGTAGGGATAGAGGGCACATTCCTCAATTTCATAAAAACAATCTATGAAAAGCCTACAGTGAATATCATTCTCAATGGGGAAAAGCTGGAAGCCTTTCCCTTAAGATCAGGAACACAACAAGGATGCCCACTCTTGCCACTATTATTCAACATAGTGCTAGAGGTCCTTGCAACAGCGATCAGACAACAAAAAGGGATAAAAGGTATCCAAATCGGCAAAGAAGAAGTCAAACTGTCTCTTTTCGCAGATGACGTGATATTCTATATGGAANTCTATATGGAAAACCCAAAAGAATCCACGCCCAAACTATTAGAAGTTATAGAGCAATTCAGTAATGTGGTGGGATACAAAATCAAAGCTCAGAAATCAGTTGCATTTCTATACACGAACAATGAGACTGAAGAATGAGAAATTAGGGAATCCATTCCATTTACAATAGCACCAAAAAACATACATTATCTCGGAATTAACTTAACCAGAGATGTAAAGGATCTATATTCTAGAAACTACAAGTCACTCTTGAAAGATGTTGAAGAAAACACAAAAAGATGGAAAAATATTCCATGCTCATGGATCAGAAGAATTAGCATAGTTAAAATGTCTATGCTACCCAGAGCAATCTACACTTTCAATGCCATCCTGATCAAA
>NW_023249758.1:0-1122 GCF_002007445.2 Ailuropoda melanoleuca | reverse complement strand
AGACATTTTAACAACATTTATTCTTCCAATCCATGAGCATGGAATGTTTTTCCATTTCTTTGTGTCTTCCTGAATTTCTTTCAGAAGTGTTCTGTAGTTTGTAGAGTACAGATCATTTACCTCTTTGGTTAGGTTTATTCCCATGGTTTTTGGTGCAATTGTAAATGGTATCAATTCCTTAATTTCTCTTTCTTCTGTTTCATTGTTAACGTATAGAAATGCAACTGATTTCTGTGCATTGATTTTATATTCTGCCATGTTCCTAAATTCCTGTATGAGTTCCAGCAATTTTGGGGTGGAGTCTTTTGGGTTTCCACATGGAGTGTCATGTCATCTGCAAAGAGTGAGAGTTTGACTTCTTCCTTGCTGATTCAGATGCCTTTTATTTCTTTTTGTTGTCTGATTGCTGAGGTTAGGACTTCTAGTACTATGTTGAACAGCAGTGGTGATGGTGGACATCCCTGTCATGTTCCTGACCTTAGGGGAAAAGCTCTCAATTTTTCCCCATTGAGAATGATATTTGCTGTGGGCTTTTCATTTATGGTTTGTTTGTTTGTTTTTTTGATATTGAGGTATGTTCCCTCTATCCCTACACTGTGAAGAGTTTTAATTAAGGAAGGTTGCTGTATTTTGTCAAATGCTTTTTCTGCATCTATTGAGAGGATCATATGGTTCTTGTCCTTCTATTTGTGTAGTGTATCACATTGATTGATTTGTCATTGTTGAACCACCTTTCCAGCCCAAGAATAAGTCCCACTTGTTCATGGTGAATAATCTTTTAATATACTGCTGGATCCTATTGGCTAATATTTTGGTGAGAATTTTTGCATCCATGTTCATCAGGGGTGTTGGTCTGTAATGCTCCTTTTTGGTGGGATCTTTGTCTAGTTTTGGGATCAAGGTAATGCTGGCCTCATAGAAAGAGTTTGGAAGTTTTCCTACCATTTCTATTNTCTATTTTTTAAAACAGCTTCAGAAGAATAGGTATTAGTTCTTCTTTAAATGTTTGGTAGAATTCCCCTGGGAAGCCATCCAGCCCTGGGCTCTTGTCTGTTGGGAGATTTTTTATTACTGCTTCAATTTCCTTGCTGGTTATGGGTCAGTTCAGGTTTTCTATTTCTT
>NW_023249757.1:0-878 GCF_002007445.2 Ailuropoda melanoleuca | reverse complement strand
TTGCAGATTGGATAAAAAGAAATGACCCATCCATTTGCTGTCTACAAGAGACTCATTTTGCACCCAAAGATGCATTCAGAGTGAGAGTAAAGGGATGGAGTACCATCTTTCACGCAAATGGACCTCAAAAGAAATCTGGAGTAGCAATTCTCATATCAGATAGATTGGATTTTAATCTAAAGACTATAGTAAGAGACGCAGAAGGGCACTATATTATTCTTAAAGGAAGTATTCAACAAGTGGATATGACAATTATAAATATATATGCCCCCAACAGGGGAGCAGCAAGATACACAAGCCAACTCTTAACCAGAATAAAGAGACACATAGATAAAAATACATTAACAGTAGGGGACCTCAACACCCCACTATCAGAAATAGACAGAACACCCTGGCAAAAACTTAGCAAAGAATCAAAGGCTTTGAATGCCATACTCGACAAGCTGGACCTAATAGATATATATAGAACACTACACCCCAGAAACAAAGAATACTCATTCTATTCTAATGCCCATGGAACATTCTCAAGAATAGACCATGTTCTGGGACACAAAACAGGTCTCAACCGATACCAAAAGATTGAAATTATCCCATGCATATTCTCAGACCACAACGCTCTGAAATTGGAACTCAACCACAAGGAAACATTTGGAAGAAACTCAAACACTTGGNAGAAACTCAAACACTTGGAGACTAAGAACCATCCTGCTCAGGAATGACTCGATAAACCAGGAAAATCAAAAATCAATGTAAACAATTTATGGAGACCAACGAGAATGAAAACACAAGACCAACGAGAATGAAACCATAGGTCCAAAACCTATGGGATACTGCAAAGGCAGTCCTAAGGGGGAAATACATAGCCATCCAAGCCTCAC
>NW_023249756.1:1442-1563 GCF_002007445.2 Ailuropoda melanoleuca | reverse complement strand
ATTCTCCTTTTTGATGGGGTCTTTGCCTGGTTTGGGGATCAAGGTAATATTGGCCTCATAGAATGAGTTTATTAGCTTTCCTTCTGTTTCTATTTTTTGAAATAGCATTAGGAGAATAGGT
>NW_023249756.1:1025-1196 GCF_002007445.2 Ailuropoda melanoleuca | reverse complement strand
TTCTAATAATCCTTCCAATTTCATTGGTGTTGGTTGGGACCTCTCCTTTTTCATTCATAATTTTATTAATTTGGATCCTTTCTCTATTCTTTTGGATAAGTCTTGCCAATGGTCTGTCAATTTTATTAATTCTCTCAAAGAACCACCTTCTAGTTCTGTTGATCTGCTCTA
>NW_023249756.1:612-874 GCF_002007445.2 Ailuropoda melanoleuca | reverse complement strand
TTCTTTTGAGTGAGGCTTGGATGGCTATGTATTTCCCCCTTAGGACTGCCTTTGCAGTATTCCATAGGTTTTGGACTGTTGTGTTTTCATTCTCATTGGTCTCCATAAATTGTTTAAATTGATTTTTGATTTCCTGGTTTATCGAATCATTCCTGCACAGGATGGTTCTTAGTCTCCAAGTGTTTGACTTTCTTCCAAATTTTTTCTTGTGTTTGAGTTCCAATTTCAGAGCGTTGTGGTCTGAGAATATGCAGGGAATAAT
>NW_023249756.1:0-174 GCF_002007445.2 Ailuropoda melanoleuca | reverse complement strand
TGCTACCCCAGCTTTCTTTTGAGGTCCATTGACGTGAAAGATGGTATTCCATCCCTTTACTTTCAGTCTGAATGTATCTTTAGGTTCAAAACGAGTCTCGTGTAGACAGCAAATGGATGGGTCATGTCTTTTTATCCATTCTGCAACCCTGTGGCATTTTATGGGAGCATTTAG
>NW_023249755.1:0-570 GCF_002007445.2 Ailuropoda melanoleuca | reverse complement strand
TCCCAGCAACAGTGCATGGGATTCCCCTTTCTCCACATCCTCACGGACACCCATTGTTGCTTGTGTTGTTGATTTTAGCCGTTGTGACAGGTGCGAGGTGANGTGACAGGTGTGAGGTGGTATCTCATCGTGGTTTTGATTTGCATTTCCCTGATGACGAGTGATGCTGAGCATCTTTCCATGTGTCTGTTGGCATCTGGATGTCTTCTTTGGAGAAATGTCTGTCCATGTCTTCTGTCCCTTTTTTAACTGGACTATTTGTTTTTTGGGTGTTGAGTTGTATCAGTTCTTTGTATATTTCAGATACTAGCCATTTATCAAAGATGTCGTTTGCAAATATCATCTCCCTTTCTGTAGGTTGCCTCTTAGTGTTGTTGGCTGTTTTCTTGGCTGCGCAGCAGCTTTCTATGTTGACGGAGTCCTGACAGTTTATTTTTGCTTTTGTTTCCCTTGCCTCGGGAGACAGATCTAGAGAAATGTGGCTGCATCCAAAGTCAGGGACATTACTGCCTGTGTCCTCTTCTAGGATGCTTATGGTTTCAGGCCTCACATTCAGGTCTTCCGTCCATT
>NW_023249754.1:0-3791 GCF_002007445.2 Ailuropoda melanoleuca | reverse complement strand
GGACTAAATATCTACTAAATTGTCCCTCATCATCCTAAAACTGTGATTATGTAAAATATCGCTTTCTAGAAAGTAGTGTCAGTTTTCTCACCTGTTAAACCAGGATAATAACAGTACCTGGGGTGGTGTTGTTGCTGTTCTAGTTAAGCGACCGATATAATTTTCTTAAACTGTTACACGATGCACGGAGATGGCACACACTCTCATTGAAATCTTTGCAATTGNTCTTAAACTGTTACACGATGCACGGAGATGGCACACACTCTCATTGAAATCTTTGCAATTGCCAGAAATCTTTCTCTTAAAGTACTAGTTTAGTACCCTCCAAATGGAAAAGGTTTAACAAACTATCCCAAATAGCTTCTTTATTTAATACTATGTACAAAGTTGGGGCAGCCCTACAAACTTTATTTTCTGCTGTATGCTCTCTCTATATCACATGTTTTTTCTAGCCCATTGACCCCCAACCAAGGCGGTTTTGCCCCATCCCCATTCTCTGGGGCTATCTGGCTGTCAGACATTTAGGACAGTGACCACCGTGGACATGGAGGGGTCAGTGACATCTTGTAGGGAGAGGTCAGGGATCTGCTAGAAATCCTACAACACACAGGACAGACCGTCGACAGCAAGGTATTATCTGGTCCAAAATGTCAAAAGCACCAAAGCTGAGAAACCTTGATATAACCAGTTATGATTTTCCCTCTCTACTATTTGTAAAAATATTATTGAAAAGTTTATAAGTTTTAAAGAGACACAAGAAAACCCTTTGAAGGAATGTCAATGTTCTATTAACTGTTACCCTGGTGTACGTTTGTCACAATGTGCAGAAATGAACACCTAAAAATGGATGCATTTAACTGCACATAAATCATACAACAGAGTTTTTGTTTTAAAAAAAAAGAAAAATTACAACCTGTATTTAAGGAACTGTTCTGTATCATCAGTCCAGTTCCAGTCTGTGTTCCTAAAGATAGAGCCTAAGCCAGCTATGGGTAAAATCTTTTAAAATACTAATAAACAATGAATAATTTTTAAAACAGAAAGCACAAGTTCATTTAAAAAGTCTAGAATTAATCTTAATTGCATTTTAAATTAATTTTTATAAATCAAACTTGTAAAATTTACTGTTATTAATTAACTTATTAATACAGTATCAAAAATATGAGTTTGTTTTTAAAGCCAAAAGATTTTTCTCCATGTAGGAAAATCCGAGTAGCCAAATCACAAACATCCTACCCTGCGTAACCAACATACAACGGTTTCAGTAAAAGATGGCTGAATTAGAGAGAAGGCTTTAGTTCCAATCTATGAGAACTTTGTAGAAAATCAAATAAGAGAATGCATACAAAAACATTGTGGGGGCGCCTGGGTGGCACAGCGGTTGGGCGTCTGCCTTCGGCTCAGGGCGTGATCCCAGCGTTGTGGGATTGAGCCCACATCGGGCTCCTGCGCTGTGAGCCTGCTTCTTCCTCTCCCACTCCCCCTACTTGTGTTCCCTCTCTCGCTGGCTGTCTCTATCTCTGTCAAATAAATAAATAAATAAAATCTTTAAAAAAAAAAAAACAAACATTGTGAAAGGCTTCACACAAAGCATATCACAAATATTTAAGAGGCAATATTATAAGTATTATAAAGCCAGTTAAGTATGTTCCCACGTGTAATTATTCTACCCAGGTCACCCAACTCAAGAAACATTTTGTACTTTTCCTTGTTTCAATGTGTTTAGTACAGTTAAAATGCCAGTAAAAATAATGTGTTATTAGAACGTCAAAAGCCTACCAAAGTCCGTTTCCAATATTCTTAAACCATAGAATATTCAGTTGTTCCTTAAGTTGTCATTTATTCGACAAGTGTAATTATGACTTCTTAGCTTACCCTGACTTTTGCATTATGAAAAATGAAAGCACTTCTATGACGCCCTTGAAAGGTGAGTCTTGAGATTGGAAAAGAAATGAACTGATTCCTTTCAGTACCCAAGGACGTCAACAACCTGCCAGACAAGGGGTACTATTCAGTGGGGAGGTATTTGAAGAATAAAATTATAAAGGACTTTTCCCAAAGAATTGTCTGATTTCCTCGTTCATATTCAACTATTCAATAATAAGCAGTACAGTTAATATTAACTGACGGCTATTTCCTGGGTATCACGCTAAGCCCTTCACGTACCTGAGCTCATTTATTCCTCATATCTACACAGCGAATACTGGGTCTCTGACAGGTGATGACAAACAGCTAACCTAAGATTATGCAATCACTCATAGTAGAAGTGGACCAGAAGGTAGGTCCTGTTTGATGCCAAATCTGGTATTTTTAGTCACTATGCAGGACCGTCTCATTACATGGATACGTGCGTGTGAAAGGCGAACACAGCACCCTCCAACTACAAAAAGGAAAATGCAGAAGAAAACAATGAAGGAGACTGAAATTCTAATACTGGTTCTTCTAAGTGCCAGAATGGTGGGTGATTTCATTTTCATTTCAAATTAAATTAATTTTAATAACTGAAGATTTTAATGGATTTTTTCTGTGGTTTCCAAAATCTATACAGTGAGCATGTNATCTCATTACATGGATACGTGCATGTGAAAGGCGAACACAGCACCCTCCAACTACAAAAAGGAAAATGCAGAAGAAAACAATGAAGGAGACTGAAATTCTAATACTGGTTCTTCTAAGTGCCAGAATGGTGGGTGATTTCATTTTCATTTCAAATTAAATTAATTTTAATAACTGAAGATTTTAATGGATTTTTTCTGTGGTTTCCAAAATCTATACAGTGAGCATGTTCAAACTTTATAGTTAGAGAAAACATATTGGAAAAGTCACAAGAAAATACACCTACGTGCATGAACCTAACAGCCTGATTAACAGCTTAGGAGTTCCAAGTGTTTGGGTAAATGTTACAACATCTATTCACGGGTCAGATTCAGTGAACATTTCCCAGTCACCTGAAAGGGGCCAGGCACTGTGCGAGTCCCTTGTGCAAACGTCACGTCATTACGTGTGCTTGTGGAGAAGAACCCCACTTTCCCTATGAAGAAATTGGTGTTCAGAGGACTCTGAGAGGAAGCAGGATTCCAGCCCAGTGCCCCTCCCACTGGTCATCAGCTGCCGTTCATCAGATCAAGGAAAGTTTGATCTGGGGACAGCCTTGATGTTTGCACGCTAGAAGCCGAAATACCACTTCAGACTCCTGGCTCTCAGACGCAAGGAGCAAAGATGCTTTGTCATCTTTCTCTCCAGCAACAACATGGTTCTGGGGGCCCTGCTCGCTCCCTAAATCCACCCAGAAGTGAGTGTAGGCCTGCCTCTGGGGGGCGGGTCTGCATCAATGATCAGTACTGATTTCCTTAACTCTCTGACCTAAGTACCTGCCTGCCTAATGCCATGGGCCCTGCAGGTGCATTTCTATCTCAGCCAGGCACCCCTTCTTCCCCCAGATGTGCCATCAGCATCCGATGCTTCCAGAGCTACCCCTCCTCACAACAATCTCAGGGACTAGACAATTAGCACCTGAGGGCCATGTCTCATCCACGTACAGTACACACTGGGGTTCAACAAAGGGCTTCAGAATAATGAATTCATTAATGATCTTGACTTTGTCCCTGACACAATTGTGATAGCCACAAGATCTCTCTTCTTCTCTGGATTTCTATTCCAGGTCCCTCCGCCCTGCCAGTGTGTCTAGGAGAAGAAAAGGAAATCAGCAAATGCCAAGGAACTATAAAATCATATCTGTATGCTGGCAGCAACTACATCAAGGTCAAGAGAAGAAGAAATTAAATGCATTT
>NW_023249753.1:1001-1206 GCF_002007445.2 Ailuropoda melanoleuca | reverse complement strand
AGCACCATTTATTGAAGAGACTGTCTTTTTTCCACCGGATGTTTCTTCCTGCTTTATCAAAGATTAGTTACACAAAGAGCCGAGGGTCCATTTCTGGGTTCTCTATTCTGTTCCTTTGGTCTATGTGTCTGTTTTTGTGTCCGTACCATGCTGTCTTTGTGATCACAGCTTTGTAGTACAGCTCGAAATCCGGCATTGTGATGCC
>NW_023249753.1:654-757 GCF_002007445.2 Ailuropoda melanoleuca | reverse complement strand
CATGGAATATTTTTCCATCTTTTTATGTCTTCCTCAATGTCTTTCAAAAGTGATTTATAGTTTCTAGAATATAGGTCCTTTACCTCTCTGGTTAAGTTAATTG
>NW_023249753.1:307-534 GCF_002007445.2 Ailuropoda melanoleuca | reverse complement strand
CTGAATTGTTCTATAACTTCTAATAGTTTGGGAGTGGATTCTTTTGGGTTTTCCATATAGAGTATCATGTCATCTGCAAAGAGCGACATTTTGACTTCTTCATTGCCGATTTGGATACCTCTGATCCCTTTTTGTCATCCAATTGCTGTTGCAAGGACTTCTAGTACTATGTTGAATAATAGTGGCGAGAGTGGGCATCCTTGTCGTGTTCCTGATCTTAAGGGAAA
>NW_023249753.1:0-164 GCF_002007445.2 Ailuropoda melanoleuca | reverse complement strand
TATTTTGTCAAATGCTTTTTCTGCATCAATTGAGAGGATCATATGGTTCCTGAGTCTTTTCTTCTTGACATGATGTATCACACTGATTGATTTGTAAATGTTGAACCACGCTTGCATCCCAGGGATGAATCCCACTTGGTCATGATGGATAATCCTTTTAATGT
>NW_023249752.1:1353-1768 GCF_002007445.2 Ailuropoda melanoleuca | reverse complement strand
CCTTAGAACCAAGAAACAATGTGTGAGGGGAAAGCCCTTGAAGTCACGATGGCCTTATGGAAGGTGGAACAATAATTAAGATGCTTTGGTTCCGTGAGTGAAACACGACGAACACAGCACTAAAAAGACAATTCGGCAAAAACCCGCTTCCAACGAAATGTTTGCTCCCTGGGGAAATCCTGTCAAACTGCTGGCGGCAATGGAACGAAAAGGCCCAACACACGTCCGTCAGAAACAGCACAGTACAGGGACCCTCTTAGCACTATCATCACCCTTCGTGAATAGGGAAACATGAGGGAAAGTGGTCGCGGAAGCCTGACGAGAGTGCCCCATAGTGGTCTCTGAGACACCACACAGTCCAGGGAAATATCAACGATCATCATCTCTCGTGAGTAAGGGAGCATGAATGAAAAGG
>NW_023249752.1:405-1268 GCF_002007445.2 Ailuropoda melanoleuca | reverse complement strand
GAACAGCAGGCTTTTCACTGGGGACCCCGATTCCACATTGGGTGTAGGGGCCGGGGGAGGATCCAGCCCTTAGAACCAAGAAACAATGTTTGAGGGGAAAGCCCTTGAAGTCACGATGGCCTTATGGAAGGTGGAAAAGGAATTAAGATGCTTTGGTACCGTGAGTGAAACACGACGAACACAGCACTGAGAAAGACAATTCGGCCAAAACCCGCTTCCAACGAAATGTTTGCTCCCTGGGGAAATCCTGTCAAAACTGCTGGCGGCAATGGAACGAAAAGGCCCAAAACACGTCCGTCAGAAACAACACCGTACAGGGACCGTCTTAGCACTATCATCACCCTTCGTGAATAGGGAAACATGAGGGAAAGTGGTCGCGGAAGCCTGACGAGAGTGCCCCACAGTGGTCTCTGAGACACCACACAGTCCAGGGAAATATCAACGATCATCATCTCTCGTGAGTAAGGGAGCATGAATGAAAAGGTTCAGGATTTTCGAGGACTCAGCGCCCTTCTCATTGGTAATAAAGCAGAGCGTCCAGGAAAACACCTCCAGCGAACAGCAGCCTTTTCACTGGGGACCCCGATTCCACATTGGGTGTAGGGGCCTGGGGAGGATCCAGCCCTTAGAACCAAGAAACAAAGTGTGAGTGGAAAGCCCTTGAAGTCACGACGGCCTTATGGAAGGTGGAACAGGAATCAAGGGGCTTTGGTTCCGTGAGTGAAACACGACGAACACAGCACTAAGAAAGACAATTCGGCCAAAACCCGCTTCCAACGAAATGTTTGCTCCCCGGGGAAATCCTGTCAAAACTGGTGGCATGGAACGAAAAGGCCCAAAACACGTCCGTCAGAAACAACACC
>NW_023249752.1:0-229 GCF_002007445.2 Ailuropoda melanoleuca | reverse complement strand
AGCATGAATGAAAGGGTTCAGGAATTTCGAGCACTCAGTGCCCTTCTCATTGGTAATAATGCAGAGCGTCCAGGAAAACTCCTCCAGCGAACAGCAGCCTTTTCACTGGGGACCCCATTTCCACATTGGGTGTAGGGGCCTGGGGAAGATCCATGCCCTAGAACCAAGAAACAAAGTGTGAGGGGAAAGCCCTAGAAGTCACGACGGCCTTATGGAAGGTGGAACAGGA
>NW_023249751.1:0-3000 GCF_002007445.2 Ailuropoda melanoleuca | reverse complement strand
TTACACATACAAACTGCTGTAAATAATCATAGAATTTTTAAGTCTAGGAAGAATATGGGAAGATCATCAAGTTTTTTTCTGCCTCTAAAAAAATTCCCTTCAGGCTTTAACAATGGATAATACGATGGTTTTATCATGTTTTTAATAACACCCCTTGATAAAATATTTTGTACAATTAATAATCATTTTGTTAGCAGGTTTTTCCACATGCATAATTCTGGACCCTCTTTTCTATTTGTTCCATTTCCTTTTATATAGATTGAAAATTGATAATATAATCAGTATGCCTCATTTCTCTCCCTAAAGGTAACTGGGTGAGAACTCCTTGTTAGCTATTCTTCTCAAATCTGAACTTTGAAGTTTCCACAAAGTTTCCTTCATGGAAATGATATACCAACTTCAGTATTATTTTGATGGCCCAGCTTCAGTTTCTCTCTGTTCTATTTTAACTGAGGAGGCAATAACCAGATACAGTTCTCTAGCTGGGGGGAAAAAAGACCATTCAAATAATGAATGGATAGTTTGTATTTCCTACAAGTTCTGGCCTTATTTGTATAAACAGAAAGAACCCTTTTGAACTTCTTAAAAGAGTGCTATACATTTATCTTAGGTCAGTTTGATATTCAATGTATGAAGCCTCCCTTGAATCCCCTCCCCCTGAATAAATAAAAATGCTTCTTTACTCCTTTGCCAGACATAAACAGCTGCTTCGGAGAATGTGTAACATTTTGAAATACATTTTCAAACTCCTCCCCCAGCACTGTTATTTTATTTTATTTTTTCAATTCAAAGACCAACTCCAGCACCACAATTTCTTGGGACAAAGAAACACATTTCCCAGGTAGAACAGAAATGATAGAGAAGTTTCCGGCAGCTTACAAAGCCCGCTACTTAATATTATTTTTCTGAACCTACGGTAGAGAAATTGATCTATTGATAATTTTAACAGGTGTCTGAGAAAATAAAAACAGTGTATCAAATTCTGTCAGTGGCAATATTCTTCTCTTTGGGATGTCTCATCATGGAGACATTACGGATATTTGCAAAGGGAAATGAGGAGGCGTAAGTTATTTTATTTATAGACAATTCAAATTCTTCCTGAGAAGAATTTATAGCATCACATAAAAAAGCTAAACTATTGGCATTCTCAGTTCCAATCCTGCACATCCTTTCCAGTCACTGTCCCTAAAATCCTCACGTCCTCCCCAAACTCCCCCAAATGCTGCTTTCATTTCTTTCAATATATTTTTGTAAGATCAGCCCTTTTCCGTCTGCATCAAAGTCAGGTGACTGTGCTGGTTTCCTGGACTCGCAGTAATTTGCACTTTGACCTTGTTTGAAGTGTACACATATTTAGCTTGTGAATAATATGAATAATGTAACTCTTTATTTGCTGATTCTGTTCTGCTAAAAAGGTACCCCGTGATACGCCTATAAACTGTTGCTTATTTCTGAAACGGTAGCAAAATAAATCATAAGTCCTGGTATAAAGTGTTGGGGTGGAGAGACAGTTAATTGACCTGTGATGATTTCAGGGAGTGAGACTTAATTGATTTACTATTCACTGAGTTGACGAACTTTATTACATTACTGGTGTCACGTATTAGGGAGTCCTTTTCGTCTGGGCTATTAATTTGATGTGTTTATAGAGGTTTTTGCTAACCTGTGTACAAGGGCCAGCTGCAGGAGAATCACTTAAGCTTTTTCAAATGGCATATTCCTGTGCTTACCTGACTTTGATTGCATCGGGGTTTCCAAGGAAGGGCCTTGGGACCTGCATTTTAAATAAACAGTTCTAACTATTCTTCTCACATTAAAATGCTTGAGACTCACTGGTTTATAACAAGATATATATTCTAATCCAAATCTCCTGTTGAACTTAGCAGCCTATTTCTGGAACCAGCTATTAGTTCTTCTAGAACATTCTTGAATGTTCTACAGGTATTTCATATGTGTTGCATTCTCCACCCACTGAACCTAGAAAGCACTTGAGACTCTGTCCGCTCTGTTATTAGCAACACACAATCCATCAATACGTGTCCCCATGTCTAGCTTCTTAAGATTCTTGTGTCTAGGGGCGCCTGGGTGGCACAGTGGTTAAGTGTCTGCCTTCGGCTCAGAGCGTGATCCCGGAGTTATGGGATCGAGCCCCACATCAGGCTCTTCCGCTATGAGCCTGCTTCTTCGTCTCCCACTCCCCCTGCTTGTGTTCCCTCTCTCGCTGGCTGTCTCTATCTCTGTCGAATAAATAAATAAAATCTTTAAAAAAAAAAAAAAGATTCTTGTGTCTGTCATACAGTGTATCACGTCCCTTTTTGGGCTCCCAGGTGGTATAACAAGGAGGAACAGTGGCAGCGGGCTGCCACACGTGCAGGCAAGAAGCCATTCGTTGTTGCCATCTATCATTTGTAGAAAACTGAAAAGCAATAATAAAACTATTGGTCTGCTTTCATTACCATGATTAAACAGTGTTAGTAATAAAATACTCCTCACTATAGGATTTTTCCCACCAATTTCGGCATACTGTTGGCCCACATATGATTTGTACATATTTTTATTATCTTTATACATGCCGCTTTATGTTATGATTGTCTGTCTACACATTTTCGCCTTTCCCCAAACTCTCAGCTCTTTATGTATTTTCTATCTCTCAGTGACTAGCAGAACACTCCCTATGCATTATAGATGCTTAATAAATGCAAATCTTGCATACTGGAATAAACGGATTACTACTACCTTATATACAAGGAGTGGTTCAAACTGGAAGACTAGGTATGCGTATCTGCATACTCATTCCCACAGAAATCTCTATAAATTGTGATATAATAATAAGTGACTATGGAAAACAAGGAAATGTCATTAGTGGATTAGGTAATTCAAAGAATGACTGAACGAAGAAGTCAAACAGGTGTGACTATATGAATAAACCACTCCCCTCACACCAGCTGGAGAATACATCAAATACATTAATAACATATAGACACACATACATAACCCCCT
>NW_023249750.1:0-2469 GCF_002007445.2 Ailuropoda melanoleuca | reverse complement strand
AGGACTTTAACTGCGGGCAATAGAATGGTTATGTTATTCATAAAAGAGCTGTAAGTGCTTTATAACTTTAAACCTTTTATTTTTCCATTGTCTGAAGTAAAAAGTAAACAGTGACCTTTTATTTTTAGATTTTCTTAAAAGTATAACCAGGAAAATATTACCAAGAAGAAGTGCTGACTTACTGATTTCTTTCTATGATCTTTTGCATTCTGCTGGTTCTTGAGTTTTTCAGTGTGAATTTGGAAGGGTTACTTACACATACACATGCACATGCAACTGAAGAGTCATAATTTGAATGAATGTCTTAAGTAGAAACAGTCTAATAGGTTCCTAATTGGGAAATGACATTTACGTAGCAAAGTTAAATCATCACGGGTCTCTTTCCTTTAGTTTAATTTTTGGGTACTAATTTAAGTGAAATGCACATCCATTTACTTCTGTAACGTTTTCTGGCATCATGATTTAGGGAATAATTTCATCTTAAACATAATCTTTGAGGCCCTTTTAGATGTTAGGCACTCTCCTAGGTGCTTTGCATATGTTTATTATAACCATTACAAGAGTGGTCCAAAGTAAGTTGGTATCCCCATTTTGATGACAAGAAAAGTAAAACTTGAAGAGGAAACTTTCTCAAGATTACAGTTTTAAGCAGCTAAGTAGGGGTGCAAACTCAAATATCTGTGATACCAAAGATAGTCCTTTTTATTTAATGCCATATTAATTCTATAGAAGGATCAGACTAAGATAGGATTCAGAACACATTTGTAAAATCTAGACCACAACCTTGTTTATTTGGTAATTAAGTACTCTTGTAATATTTGTCCATAAAATAATATGTTCTTTTCCAACTATAAGGTTCCTTGCTTGAGAGCCCATTATATTTATTAGAAATGGACAGAAGCATTGCCAGTAGGTATCACTATTGGTCTTCCAGCCTACAGCTCTCTGAAAATACCAAGGGGTTATTTATGAAAGATTTTGATATTTGCTTTCTAGGACATGAGCTATGAACTATCACATATCCCATGACAAAAGGGGAAAATTTCATATGCCATTCTTTATATAAACTATCAAAAGCCACTTAAGTTAATTTGGTTTTATGTATTTGGAAAGCAAACATCTGTTTGACATTTGTTACTAGTTTTTAAATTTGATATGCAGTAAGAAATAGGCAGTAAAGCATATTTGAAATCAAAGGCATCACATAATTTTAATCTTTTTAAAAAATTACTTTGGTGTAAAGGTGTATCATTTTTAACAGTTTTTTTGGTGGAGTCTTTAGGGTGTTCTGTGTATAGTATCAGGGCAGTTGCAAGTAGGGACAGTTTTACCAGTTTAGATGCCTTTTATTCCTTTATCTTGTGTGATTGCTGCAGCTAGGACTCCCAGTAGTATGTTGAAGAAAAGTGATGGGAGTGGACAACCTTGTCTTGTTACTGCTCTTAGAGGAAAAGCTGTCAGTATTTTTTTCCACTGAGTATAATGTTAGCTGTGGGTTTTTCATATATGGCCTTTATTATGTTGAGGTATATTCCCTGTAAACCAGTTTTGCTGAGGGTTTTTAACATGAACAGGTGTTGAAATTTGTCACATTTTTTTCTGCATCTAGTGGGATATCATGTGCTTTTTATTTTTCATTTTGTTGATGTATATAATATTGATTTGTGAATATTGAACCATCCCTGCATCTTCAGAATAAATCCCACTTGATCGTGGTGAATCATTTTAATATATTGTTGAATGTGGCTTGCTAATATTTTGTTGAGGATTTTTGCATATGTGTTCATCAGAGATGTTAACCTGTAGTTTTCTTCTTTCATAGTGTCTTTGGTTTTGATGTCAGAGTAATGCTGGCCTCATAGAATGAATTTGGGAACTTTCCTTCTTATTTTTTTTGGAATAGTTCGAGAAGAATATGTATTTTTTTTATTTTTTTAAATTTATTTTAGTATTAACTCTTCCTTTAATGTATGGTACAATTCACCTGTGAATCCATCTGGTCCTAGACCGTTGTTTGTTGGGAGTTTGATTACTGATTCAGTTTCATTGCTAGCAATGGTTTGTTCAAATTTTCTATTTCGTCCTGATTCTGGTATGGATGTTTATGTTTCTAGGAATTTATTCATTTCTTCTAGGTGCCCAGTATAATTTTCATAATATTCTCTTATAATCCTTTCCACTTCTATACTATCAGTTGTTATTTATCCTCTTTCAATTCTGATTGAGTCCTTTCTCTGTTTTTGTTGCTGAATCTGGCTAAAGGTTTATCAGCTTTGTCTTTTAAGAGAACCAGCTCCTAGTTTCATTGACATTTCTGTTTTGTTTTAGTCTCTATTTCTTCTCTAGTCTTACTATTTCCTTCTATTAGCTTTGGGCTTTGTTCTTTTTATAGATCTAACTCTTAGATGAGATTTTTCTTGTTTCCTGAGTTAGGCTTGTATTGGTATAAACTTCCCTCTTATAACTGCT
>NW_023249749.1:0-520 GCF_002007445.2 Ailuropoda melanoleuca | reverse complement strand
TCTTGGATACCAGTCCTTTATCTGTGGTGTCCTTTGCAAATATATTCTCCCATTCCATGGGCTGTCTCTTAATTTTTTTTGACTGTTTCCTTGGCCNAGTTTTTTTGACTGTTTCCTTGGCTGTGCAGAAGCTCTTTATCCTGATAAAGTCCCATAAGTTCATTTTATCTTTTATTTCTCTTGCCTTTGGAGATGTGTCGTGAAAAAGGTTGCTCTGGCCGATGTCATAGAAGTTGTTGCCTATGTTCTCCTCTAGAATTTTGATGGATTCCTGTCTCACATTGAGGTCTTTCATCCATTTGGAGTTTATTTTTGTGTATGGTGTGAGAGAGTGGTCAAGTTTCATTCTTTTGCATGTAGCTGTCCAATTTTCCCAGCACCATTTATTGAAGAGACTGTCTTTTTTCCACCGGAAGTTTTTTCCTGCTTTATCAAGAATAGATCATGTCCTGGGACACAAAACAGGACTCAACCAATACCAAAAGATTGAAATTATCCCCTGCATATTCTCAGACCACAA
>NW_023249748.1:0-1544 GCF_002007445.2 Ailuropoda melanoleuca | reverse complement strand
TTTAGAGTCAAGCTAGTTCTGCCAGTGACCATATCTTTGGAGATTTAGGTATTTGCCAGGTGAGAAGAATCATATTCCATTCACTTGGAGTTTTTTCAGCAGCCCCCAAAAAAGGTAAATAGCTCTACAAAGAGTCTTGTGGACCAATGCATGTGAAATGCTTTGTATGTTCATTAAAAAACTTTCCTTAAGAGTAACCATTCAGTTGGTGAGGCTGCCAATCTATCTTGTGTTANTGTTTAGATGCGATACCACAGTTGCAAAATTTAAGGGCTAATGTTTTCTCTTATTGTTTTACTTTGTCTTGAATAATCTACTGCCAGCATTATGTACTACCAGAAGCTTTGGGACAGTATGCAATGATATATCCATCAAATACCATGAATGGTGCCCAAATCTGATTCGTCTTCTTTCTGATGTGATCTATTATAAAATGATACCAACAGCATTAAAACAGTTAATAGTGGCAGGCTGAGGGCTGTGTGTGACTCAGTTGTGTGGCTCAGTTGCCCTTGGAGATAACGGCTCCTACTTCAAATCTGAAGTAGGTGTCCACTCCCATGAGTCTGTAAGCATCAGGTCCTGATTCTGCAACAGAAGCTGTACTCCTTTGTGTCAGCTTCATTCCCCCAAGGAAGAGAGAAAGATCTTTGGTTTAAGTCACGAGTGGTGTATGTAGCATATTTAAGTTACCTCTTTAGGCTTTGAACTTAACATCCTATCAGGCAAAGCTTGCTCACCTCTGTGACTCACAAGTTCAAATTCCCAGTGGCTCAGGTGACATGTCTCAAAAAAACCAAAGCTTCCATTCAATATTAGGTGTCTCTCCTAAAGTTCACCCTTGATGGCCTAAAACGTGCACACAAACAGCTTAAAATGTGTTTGATTTATGTTTGTCTAATGGTTTTCCAAAGTCTAAGTACGCAAATGACTTTCGGTCCAGTTTTTGTTTCCCAATGCTCTGCCTATTTGACAGGGCTCAAGAGTCAATATAAACACAGATTTATTCCAATTTGTTAATAACCAACCAATCATTGTGTACATGACATATAGTTCTATACATTCCTTCTTTTACCTGTTTACTTTTGGATGTTGAGAGGATAGGATGTTACTCGGCTCTTCCACTGACATTCTGAATTACAGTTCTGCTCTCTGTTAAAACAAAACAAAACAAAAAGCTGCTTGACTTGTTATTCATCAAAGTCATCGTAGGATGTGTTTAAATCTCATTATTTGTGAGCATCATTAATTTTTAAAAGATTCTATATATTTTAGAAAGAGTAGTTGCAAGCTGGGAGAACCGAGGGGCAGGCTCCGTGAGGGAGCAAGAATCTGAGGCAGACTCTGTGCTGAGCGTGGAGCCCAACTCGGGTCTTGACCTCACTACCGTGAGATCATGACCTGAGCTGAAACCAAGAGTCAGATGCTTAACTGAATGAGCCACGCAGGTGTCCTTTGGTTTTCTAAGAATAGAAAGTCATTTTTGTCTCAAGCCAATAGTGGATAACCTGTGAAAGAATTATTGCATTGCTCAACTTCAACCT
>NW_023249747.1:0-828 GCF_002007445.2 Ailuropoda melanoleuca | reverse complement strand
CACTTAGTCTCTACCTATGACCATGGTTCCTTTCACAGTATTCATGACATCTTACTCTGTTTGGGCTCTTATAACAAAATACTTCAAACTGAGTAATTTAAAACCAACAGAAATGTACTACTCACAGTTCTGGAGGCTNAGGCTGTCTGAGATCAGGGTGCCAGCAGCGTTGGGTAAAGGCCATCTTCTGAGTCACATTCCTCTTACTCCCACCTGGTGAAAGAAGCAAGGAAGCACGTGCATCTCTCTTTTATAAGGATACTAATCATATGCTCCTCCCTGATGACCTTATGACCTCCCAAATAAGCCCCCCTACTAATTCCATCACATTGGGCCTTAGGGCATAAACATGCGAGTCTGAGGAAGACACATATATTCAGACCACAGCAATGACCATCAGCATCTTCCCGGCTTACTTAGTTATCTGTTGTTTGTATCTCCCAAAGTAACATAATATCCACGAGGGTATGGATTCTTTCTTGACCACCGCTGCACCTGCGCTGCCTAGACCAGTCATTCTCGTGACCAGCAGCAGGAGCATCACCTGGGACTTGCTAAAAATGCCAATTCTTGGGCACCACCCCTGCTCTACTAAATCAGAACCTCTAGGGAAGTGACTGAGTAATCAGTGTGTGTTGTTCCAAGCCTTCCAAGTTATTCTAATGCATGCTGAAACTTAAGAAATGCTGGCCTAGAACAAGGCATTTAATAATTATGTATGAACAATAAAAGCATACGAGTGATTCTAAGTAATAAGTAAGGATTTAAAACATATGTAACGTAATATAAATGAGATTATGAAAATAATATAAAACAGATAAAATCATT
>NW_023249746.1:0-1031 GCF_002007445.2 Ailuropoda melanoleuca | reverse complement strand
AGCTCTCTGCCTCCCGCCAGCTACCTAAATTTACATTGGAAAGGAGAGCCTATAACAGGAAGAGAGCTATTTAGAAAGACTACCCTTTACCTTGGTAACTTAACCAGGTGCCCCTGTCAAANCCCTGTCAATTTGATTCTAAGTCCAGTTAGCAGGACCATAGGGCAGAGGAAGGTCTAGATGGGCATAGACGTGGGCTTAGATTCCCAGTGTCCCCTCAGAGACCAACATGGCTTTAGCTCTTACATCCACATTCCCTATAGTAGAGAAGGGGAAGAGGAAACAAGAAGGGTGTAACCTCCATTTTTCTTGAAAGTACCATGGCGGACTTCCATTTATCTTGAACTCAAGTCTCATGACCATTCCAAGCTGCAAAGAGTTCTTAGAAATGTAGTTTTCTTAGCTAGTAGCAATGTATTCAGGTTAAAAATTGGGGTTCTTTTTTTTATTAAGAAAAAAGGGAGAGTGATATTGGGAATGCACATAGCCCCCCAAAATAAAGGANGGAAAAAAAAAGAATACATCATTTGATTTCCACAGACTTGTGAATTTTTGTTTTTGTTTGTTTATTTTTAACTTCATTTTGTTGTGGTCGGAGGAGGTATTTTGTATGTTATCTCTTTTCAAGTCTGTTGAGAACTTATAGTCTAACATATGGTCTGTCCAAACGTTCCATGTGTACTTGAGAAGAATGTGTATGCTGTATGGTAGAGTGTTCTGTATGTGTCCATTAATTGATATATGTCTTGTTATAAGTTCCTGTGTTGAAATTCATTCATTTGGAATTTTGAATGTTTTGTGCCACTTTATTCTACCCAGAGTCAATTTATAAAATAGTTTATCCATTTCTTTTCCCATTTTACTACTCATTTCTGTTTTTGGGTGTTTATTATTTCTTTGCTTTTCATGTTTGAGGTTTGTTTTTGTTTTTGTAAAGACAGGCACAAAAATCAGATGAAGTTCATTGCTAGAAACAAGAAATTAAATGTATCACCATAAAATGAAATTTCAAAAAGACATGCAAAATGCAT
>NW_023249745.1:733-1255 GCF_002007445.2 Ailuropoda melanoleuca | reverse complement strand
AGTAAGTGTAGTAAATGGGTGTCCTTTTGTCTTCAGAGAAAATGTTGCTCCTTTCCTCGGCACCTTCCAGGTACACGGAAGGTACCTCCCACATGAGTGCTGTCTGACCTGTTTCAGAGAAGAGGGGTGAGGGGAGTGGAGGTCAGAGTGACCTTCCTGCTTCTGCCTATTTCTCAAAGTCCTTCAGCATAAAATATGCAATATGCTGGCATGCCATATTTGGGGTTAGTATGTCCTGTACATTCCCCATCACAGTGGTGGAATGAGAAGGCACCCCCAGGAGAAGAGGGGCCTCTCTCTCGAGTAAGGAGATGTTGAGAAGAGGTCTGAGACCTTGGAGATCAGAGCACTGCCTTATGGGATTAAAATGCCTCTGGCCTTCCCTCCCCCCCCTTGTGCTCTCTCTCTCTCTCAAATAAATAAATAAAATCATAAAAAAGAAGAAGAGGAAGAAGGAAAAGAAGGAAAAGAAGAAGGAGGAGGAGAAGAGGAAGAAGAAACATAAAATTCAACGGACTGGGG
>NW_023249745.1:0-673 GCF_002007445.2 Ailuropoda melanoleuca | reverse complement strand
GGGGGGTGAGTCTTCCAGGGAAGAGGGAGCCAAAAGGGAGGCCCAAGGGGGAAAGAAAGAAATGTAGCAAAAGGCTTATGTTATAGGAAGAAAAGAATATTTCTCATCACAAGGCACTTTGATGACCCTACAAATTAGAAAACAATGAGGAAGCAGACCCCACCTTCCAAGGGGGGGGAAAAAGAAAGAAAAGGAAAATACTTAAATGTTGCAAGAAATGGGCTAAAAAGAAAGTGCGGGGAAGTATAAGACACTTCTGAAAAACACATAACAGACTTGAATAATAAGGAAGATACTCCTTGTTCAGGGCTACAACAGTACATTATAAACCTGCCCATTCTTCTGAAGCAATGTACAAGCGGAATATAATCAAAATAAAAATACTAACGAGTTTGGTTTATTTTTCCCTTGGGCTAGACCTTTGATTCTAAAATTCATATGGATTCTTAAAACCATATGGAATTATAGAAAAGGAAACTCTGAAAAGAAAGTAAAAGGGTCTTCACCAAATGAAGTATTATAATATTCCATCCAGCTTCTGCAGTTAAAGCAATGTGGAAATGTTCCATGAGCAGACAGACCTGTGGAACGGAGTAGAAAGACCAGAAATAGATTCAACTATATGGAAAAATTGTATGTGAAAAAGGATGCATCTCAAATCATTGGGGAAATT
>NW_023249744.1:990-1103 GCF_002007445.2 Ailuropoda melanoleuca | reverse complement strand
TTCTCTTTCTTCAGTCTCGTTATTCATGTATAGAAATGAAACTGATTTCTGGGCATTGATTTTGTATCCTGGCACATTACTGTCTTGTTCTATAACTTCTAATATTTTGGGAG
>NW_023249744.1:619-772 GCF_002007445.2 Ailuropoda melanoleuca | reverse complement strand
GGCTTCCTGCTTTTCCCCATTGAGAATAATGTTTGCAGTAGGCTTTTCATAGATGGCTTTTATGAGATTGAGAAATGTACCCTCTGTTCCTACACTCTGAGGGGTTTTAATCAGGAAAGGTTGCTGTATTTTGTCAAATGCTTTTTCTGCATC
>NW_023249744.1:0-280 GCF_002007445.2 Ailuropoda melanoleuca | reverse complement strand
TTCTTCTTTAAATGTTTGGTAGAATTCCCCAGGAAAACCATCCGGGCCTGGAGTTTTGTTATTTGGAAGGTTGTTTATCACAGACTCAATCTCCTAATTAATTGGCCTGTTTAAAAAATCTATTTCTTCCTGTTTTAGTCTTGGTAGTTTATAGGTTTCCAGGAAGGCCTCCATCTCTTCCAGATTGCTTAGTTTTTGGCATAAAGCTCTTGATAAAAATTTCTAATAATCCTTCCAATTTCAATGTTGTTGGTCGTGACCTCTCCTTTTTCATTCATAA
>NW_023249743.1:3151-3302 GCF_002007445.2 Ailuropoda melanoleuca | reverse complement strand
ATAAAAAAAATTTAGAAGAGAAATGTAATCCATAGAAAAGAATCAAGTAGGTATTATAGAGCTGAAAATTACCTCAGTTGAAGTAGTTCACTCACCGTGTGGGCTTAAGAACAGATTGGAGGGATGGTTGGGAGTTAAGATGGCGGAGGAG
>NW_023249743.1:285-2815 GCF_002007445.2 Ailuropoda melanoleuca | reverse complement strand
GCAGGAAGATACATCTGGATCTCTACAAATGAACATCTCCAGCACTGAGTATTGAGGTACGAAGCGGGGCGCCGTGAAGCCAACACAGATATTGGAAGATAAACGGAAGGGGGAGGTAGCCACTGTGTTCGGGCACANCCTTTTTCAGCCGGTCCCCTGAGTTGAGCTGGATAGGTACCAGACCAGCAGGAATATCCACGGAATCAGCCTGAGACGCAGGAAGATACATCTGGATCTCTACAAATGAACATCTCCAGCACTGAGTATTGAGGTACGAAGCGGGGCGCCGTGAAGCCAACACAGATATCGGAAGATAAACGGAAGGGGGAGGTAGCCGCTGTGTTCGGGCGCAGGGAAGCGGTAGCCACCTGCACAGGGGAGCAGGCGGACTCGCGGACCTGCACCTGCGAGAGAGCAGACTGAGACCGTGAGCTGGGAGCACGCACCACCAGACTGAAACGGAGCTCCGGTGTGCTCCCTGGAACCAGACTAAGACCGGGAACTCGGGAGCACACAGGGGTGGCTGGCAGCTGGCGGCTGGAGGTGTTAGAAACACAAAGGACAGAGACGCAATGGCCCTGGAAGTGAGGGCTGGGACACCGGGTGTGGGGCACACATCCCGGGATGCTGCAGGGTTGAGCAGCACCAACAGAAACAGAGTTAAAGTGGCCAGAACATCAGTGGAGAACGATCCGCGATCCCTCTGTTCTGAGACAGAGGCTGAATTTCAGCCGCTGCTGCTCTCTCAGAAGAGGCATAGCAAACCGCCAGGGAAAGCCGCCAGAGAACAAAAGCCCGGAAATACCGGCTCACAGGGTGCCCATCCCCATCCCCCCTCGCAAGGGACACAGAGACTCTACCCAAACAGGGTTTTCTGAGTACCTGCAGGCAGGCCGCTCCCCCAGAAGGCAGGCTGAAAAATCAAGAAGCCCACATTCCTAAGATTCCTATAAAACAAGGGCACACGGCCCGCGTCCCGGATTAGGGTGTGATCACAACGCTCCGTAAGGAGTCCTTCATCGGGCTTCTCCACCGGGAACCTGCTTCTTCCTCTCCCACTCCTCTGCTTGGGTTCCCTTTCTTGCTGACTGTCTCTCTCTCTCTCAAATAAATAAATAAACTCTTTAAGGAAGAAGCCCACATCCCTAAGATCTCTATAAAACAAGGGCGCACGGCCTGGGTCCCAGTCAACACTTGGGCTCTGGACAACCCTGCAATCTCTCTTCATCAGAATGACGAGAAGGAGAAGTCCCCCCCAGCAAAGAAAAGATAATGAGTCTGTGGCCTCTGCCACAGAATTGGCCTCGGCCACAGAATTAATACATATGGATGTATCCCAATTATCAGAAATGGAATTCAGAGCAACAATGGTCAAGATGATGAGTAAACTTGAAAAAAGCATCAGAGAAAGCGTTGCTGAGAATATAGAATCCCTAAGGGCAGAAATGAGAGCGAATCTGACAGAAATTAAAAATTCTATGAGCCAAATGCAGTCAAAACTAGAGGCTCTGACGGCCAGGGTCACCGAGGCAGAGGAACGCGTTAGCGAATTGGAGGATGGGTTAGTAGAAGAAAAAACGAAAATAGAAGCTGGTCTTAAAAAAATCCACGCCCACGAATGTAGATTACGGGAGATTACTGACTCTATGAAACGATCCAATGTCAGAATCATCGGCATCCCTGAGGAGGTAGAGAAAAACAGAAGTCTAGAAGAGATATTTGAACAAATTGTAGCTGAAAACTTCCCTAATCTATCAAGGGAAATGAACATTCATGCCCAAAAGGCAGAGAGGACCCCTCCCAAGCTCAACCACGACAAACGTACGCCACGGCATGTCATAGTGCAATTCGCAAATATTAGATCCAAGGATACAGTATTGAAAGCGGCCAGGGCAAAGAAATTTCTCACGTACCAAGGCAAAGGTATCAGGATTACGTCAGACCTGTCTACAGAGACCTGGAATGAGAGAAAGGCTTGGGGGGGCATTTTTAAAGCTCTTTCAGAGAAAAACATGCAGCCAAGGATCCTTTATCCAGCAAGGCTGTCATTCAGAATTGATGGAGAAATAAAGACCTTCCAGAATCGCCATTCATTGACCAATTTCATAACCATGAAACCAGCACTACAGGAGATATTAGGGGGGTTCTAAAAAGGTAAAAAGGCCCCAAGAGTGATACAGAACAGAAAGTCACAATCGATAGAAACAAAGACTTTACTGGCAACATGGCATCATTAAAATCATATCTCTCAATAATCAGTCTCAATGTAAATGGCATAAATGCTCCCATCAAACACCACAGGGTTGCAGATTGGATAAAAAGACATGACCCATCCATTTGCCATCTACAAGAGACTCATTTTGACCCTAAAGATACATTCAGACTGAAAGTAAAGAGATGGAATACAATCTTTCATGCCCTTGGACCTCAAAAGAAAGCTGGGGTAGCAATTCTCATATCAGACAGATTGGATTTTAAACTAAAGACTATAGTTAGAGACACAGAAGGGCACTATATTATTCTTAAAGGA
>NW_023249743.1:0-211 GCF_002007445.2 Ailuropoda melanoleuca | reverse complement strand
AAGCCAACTCTTAACCAGAATAAAGAGACACATAGATAAAAATACGTTAATAGTAGGGGACCTCAACACTCCACTATCAGAAATAGACAGAGCACACATGCAGAAAATCGACAAAGAAACAAGGGCTTGGAATGCCATATTCGACGAGTTGGACCTCATAGATATATATATAGAACACTACACCCCAGAACCAAAGAATACTCATTCTATT
>NW_023249742.1:0-975 GCF_002007445.2 Ailuropoda melanoleuca | reverse complement strand
CCCAGAGGATAGTCAGTGAGATTTGCCATGATGATAATTCCTCTCCTCCACGGCCCTGTGGTGTTCAGAGCTCCTCCTCTGCCCTAGACTTTCTGCTGTCACTTCATGCCAAGCTGTCACTTCCCGTGGGCTGCTCCCCTTACACCAGGGGCCAGAGCCCCTTCTTTATCCCAGCGCCCCTACCACCCAGCAGCACTGAGGGCCTTCACCAAGTGAAGGCTCACAGTGGCAGCCCCAGTGGGACATCACTNGGGCCCCAGGTGGCGCTGAGAGCCTAGGCAAGGGCTGGGGAGCCTCAGGCCCCCAGAGCCTCAGCTCTGGTGCAAGCTCCCAGACCCCCAGATTCTAGAGCTTCATTTCCTTGTTCCATCCAGTGCGNAGCCTCAGGCCCCCAGAGCCTCAGCTCTGGTGCAAGCTGCCAGACCCCCAGATTCTAGAGCTTCATTTCCTCATTCCATCCAGTGCANCTAGAGCTTCATTTCCTCGTTCCATCCAGTGCATTCTACCTGACTTGAAAACTCAGGATGTCAGGGCTAGATTGTGAGGTGAAACCCCCCTAACCTGCAGACACAGAGGAACAGCCATCCTCTCAGGGCCACACAGCTGAACGGAAAAGGCCCAGATCTCCCAAGAGGTCTAGGGTAGGCAAGCAGCCACCTAGGAACCAGTCATTTCACCTAGACTCTGCCACAGTTGGCTGTATGGTGGGACAGCCCCTTCCCTTCTCTGAGACCAAATGCTACTGCGTCCTGCAGGTAGTGAGAACTGAAAAAATGGCCAGAGTGCTGGGTTCATTTTTCTTTTTTAAGTTTTTTTAAAGCAATCTCTACACCCCATGTGGGACTCGAACTCATGACCCTGAGGTCAGGATTCACATGCTCTTCCAACTGAGCCAGCCAGGCACCTCAGAGTCCTGGGTTCTGATCCTGATTCTGGTCCTGGAGTGCTGTTCTGACCTGTGTCCACACCCCCTGA
>NW_023249741.1:236-513 GCF_002007445.2 Ailuropoda melanoleuca | reverse complement strand
ATTTCCCTGGACTGTGTGGGGTCTCAGAGACCACTATGGGGCACTCTCGTCAGGGTTCCGCGACAACTTTCGCTCCTGTTTCCCTATTCAGGAAGGGTGATGAGATTGCTAAGACGGTCCCTCTACGGTGTTGTTTCGGACGGACGTGTTTTGGGCCTTTTCGTTCCATTGCCGCCGGCAGTTTGGACAGGATTTCCCCAGGGAGCAAACATTTCATTGGAAGCGGGTTTTGGCCGAATTGTCTTTCTCAGTGCTGTGTTCGTCGTGTTTCACTCAC
>NW_023249741.1:0-174 GCF_002007445.2 Ailuropoda melanoleuca | reverse complement strand
CGTGACTTCAAGGGCTTTCCCCTCACACTTTGTTTCTTGGTTCTAAGGGCTGGATCCTCCCCAGGCCCCTACAACCAATGTGGAATCGGTGACCCCAGTGAAGAGACTGCTGTTTGCTGGAGGTGTTTTCCTGGACGCTCTGCTTTATTACCAATGAGAAGGGCGCTGAGTCCT
>NW_023249740.1:1222-1393 GCF_002007445.2 Ailuropoda melanoleuca | reverse complement strand
TTATTCGTGTATAGAAATGCAACTGATTTCTGAGCATTGATTTTGTATCCCGCCACATTACTGAATTACTCAATAACTTCTAATAGTTTGGGCGTGGATTCTTTTGGGTTTTCCATGTAGAGTATCATGTCATCTGCGAAGAGAGACAGTTTGACTTTTTCTTTGCCAATT
>NW_023249740.1:714-1176 GCF_002007445.2 Ailuropoda melanoleuca | reverse complement strand
TGTTGCAAGGACTTCTAGTACTATGTTGAATAATAGTGGCGAGAGTGGGCATCCTTGTTGTGTTCCTGATCTTAAGGGAAAGGCTTCCAGCTTTTCCCCATTGATAATAATATTTGCTGTAGGCTTTTCATAGATGGCTTTTATGAGATTGAGAAATGTACCCTCTATTTCTGCACTCAAAGGGTTTTAATCAGGAAAGGATGCTGTATTATGTCAAATGCTTTTTCTGCATCTATTGAGGGGATCGTATGTTTCCTGAGACTTTTCTTGTTGACATGATGTATCACGCTGATTGATTTGCGAATGTTGAACCACGCTTGCATCCCAGGTATGAATCCCGCTTGGTCTTGTTGGATAATCCTTTTAATGTACAGTTGGATTCTATTAGCCAGGATCTTGTTGAGGATTTTGGCGTCCATATTCATTAGGGAAATCGGTCTATAATTCTCCTTTTTGATGGGG
>NW_023249740.1:0-597 GCF_002007445.2 Ailuropoda melanoleuca | reverse complement strand
ATTATTTCTTCTTTGAATGTTTGGTAGAATTCTCCAGGAAAACCGTCCGGGCCTGGAGTTTTGTTATTTGGAAGGTTGTTTATCACTGACTCAATCTCTTCATAATTAATCGGCCTGTTTAAGAAATCAATTCCTTCCTGTTTCAGTCTTGGTAGTTTTTTAGGTTTCCAGGAGGGCCTCCATCTATTCCAGATTGCTTAATTTATTGGCATATAGCTGTTGTTAAAAGTTTCTAATAATCCTTCCAATTTCATNTCAATTTATTGGCATATAGCTGTTGTTAAAAGTTTCTAATAATCCTTCCAATTTCATTGGTGTTGGTCATGACCTCTCCCTTTTCATTCATAATTTTATTAATTTGGGTCCTTTCTCTTTTCTTTTGGATAAGTCTTGCCAGTGGTCTGTCAATTTTATGGATTCTCTCAAAGAACCCACTTCTAGTCCTGTTGATCTGTTCTACTGTACTCCTGGTTTCTAATTCATTGATTTGTGCTCTTATCTTGGTCAACTGCTTCCTCGTGAGTGCATTAGGCCTCTCCCTCTGTTGCTGTTCCAGCTTCTTGAGGTGAGAATATAAAAACTGCATTTTAGATTTTT
>NW_023249739.1:0-4803 GCF_002007445.2 Ailuropoda melanoleuca | reverse complement strand
AAGATAAAATGAACTTATGGGACTTTATCAGGATAAAGAGCTTCTGCACAGGCAAGGAAACAGTCAAAAAACTAAGAGACAGCCCACGGAATGGGAGAATATATTTGCAAAGGGNGAATATATTTGCAAAGGACACCACAGATAAAGGACTGGTATCCAAGATCTACAAAGAACTTCTCAAACTCAATACACGAGAAACAAATAAACAAATCATAAAATGGGCAGAAGATATGAACAGACACTTTTCCAATGAAGACATACAAATGGCTAACAGACACATGAAAAAATGTTCAAAATCATTAGCCATCAGGGAAATTCAAATCAAAACCACACTGAGATACCACCTTACGCCAGTTAGAATGGCAAAGATAGACAAGGCAAGAAACAACAATTGTTGGAGAGGATGTGGAGAAAGGGGATCCCTCCTACATTGTTGGTGGGAATGCAAGTTGGTACAGCCACTCTGGAAAACAGTGTGGAGGTCCCTTAAAAAGTTAAAAATTGCTACCCTATGACCCAGCCATTGCACTACTGGGTGTTTACCCCAAAGATACAGACGTAGTAAAGAGAAGGGACATATGAACCCCAATGTTCATAGATGCATTGCCCACAATAGCCAAATCATGGAAGGAGCCGAGATGCCCTTCAACAGATGACTGGATTAAGAAGCTGTGGTCCATATATACAATGGAATATTACTCAGCTATCAGAAAGAACGAATTCTCAACATTTGCTGCAACATGGACGGCACTGGAGGAGATAATGGTAAGTGAAATAAGTCAAGCAGAGAAAGACAATTATCATATGATTTCTCTCATCATTGGAACATAAGAACTAGGAGGATCGGTAGGGGAAGAAAGGGATAAAGAAAAGGGGGGTAATCAGAAGGGGGAATGAAATATGTGAGAGTATGGACTATGAGAAACAAACTGAAGACTTCAGAGGGGAGGGGGTGGAGGAAGGGGATAGACTGTTGATGGGTAGTAAGGAGGGCACGTATTGCATGGTGCACTGGGTGTTATACGCAACTATTGAAGCATCAGACTTTACATCAGACTCTGGGGATGTACTGTATGGTGATTTACATAATATAATAAAATAAAATTAAAAAAAAAGAACCAAGAAACAAAGTGTGAGGATAAAGCCCTTGAGCTCACCTCGGCCTTATGGAAATTGGAACAGGAATCAATTTCTTTGGTAATTTGAGTGAAACAACGAACACAGCTCTGAGAACCTAATTTTGACCAACAGCCGCTTCGCACAAAATGTTTGCTTAATGGGTAAATCCTATCAAACCTGCTGGTGGCAATGGAACGAAAAGGGCAAAAACATGTCCGTCAGAATCACACCGTACGGGGGCCATCTTAGCACTATCATCACCTTTCCTGAATAGTGAAAAAGAGGGAAAGTGGGCGTGGAATCCTGATGAGAGTGCCACATAGTGGTCTCTGAGACACCACAGGATCCAGGGAAATATAAACGAACATCATCTCTCGTGAGTGAGGGAGCATGAATGAAAGGGTTCAAGATTTTAGTGGACTCAGCGCCCTTCTTATTGGTAATAAAGAAAAGCATCCAGGAAAACCCCTCAAGCTAACATCAGCCTTTTCACTGGGGACCCTGATTTCACTTTGAGAGTATAGGCCGGGGAAAGATCTAGCACTTAGAACCAAGAAACAAAATGTGAGGATAAAGCCCTTGACGTCACATCGGCCTTATAGAAGGTGGAACAGGAATCAAGGTGCTTTGGTACCGTGAGTGAAACATAAGGGAACACAGCACTGAGGAAACCAATTTGGCCAACTCCTGCTTCCAACGAAATGCTTGCTTCCTGGGTAAATCCTATCAAAACTGCTTGTGGCAATGAAACGAAAAGGCCAAAAACATGTCCGTCAGAAACAACGCCGTACAGGGGCCGTCTTAGCACTATCATCACCCTACGTGAATAGGGAAACATGAGGGAAAGTGGTGGAGGATGCCAGGCGAGACTGCCACATAGCGGTCTCTGAGACACCACACAAGCCACGAAAATATCAACGAACATCATCTCTCGTGGGTAAGGGAGCATGATTAAAAGGTTCAGGATTTTCGAGGACTCAGCGACCTTTTTATTTAAAGCAGAGCGTCCAGGAAAACACCTCCAGCTAACATCATCCTTTTCACTGGGGACCCTGCTTCCACGTTGTGTGTATGGGCTTGGGAAGAATCCAGCACTTAGAACCAAGGAGATAAGTGTGAGGATAAAGCCCTTGACCTCACATAGCCTTATGGAAGTTGGAACAGGAATCAAGGTACTTTGGTACCGTGAGTGAAGCACGACAAACACAGCACTGAGGAAACAAATTTGTCCAACAGCCGCTTCCCAAAAATGTTTGCATCCTGGATAAATCCTAACAAAACTGCTGGTAGCAATGGAACACAAAGGCCAAAACATGTCCGTCAGAAACAACGCCGTACAGCGGATGTCTTAGCACTATCATCATCCTTCCAGATTAGGGAACATAAGTGTAAGTAGTCGCGGAAGCCAAACGAGAGTGCCACATAGTGGTCTCTGAGACACAACACGATCCAGGGAAATATCAACAACATCATCTCTCGTGAGTAAGGGATTTTGAATGAAAAGGTTCAGGATTTTCGAGGACTCAGTGCCCTTCTTATTGGTAATAAAGCAGAGCGCCCAGGAAAACACCTCCAGCTAAGATCAGCATTTTCACTGGGGACCCTGATTCCACATTGGGTGTATGGTCCAGGAAGGATCCAACACTTAGAACCAAGAAACAAAGTGTGAGGATAAAGCCCTTGAACTCACATCGGCCTTATGGAAGTTGGAACAGTACTCACGGTGCTTTGGTACCTTGAGTGAAACACGAGGAACACAGCACTGAGAAACAAAATTTGGCCAAAGCCGCTTCCCACAAAATGTTTGATTCCTGGGTAAATTCTATCAAAACTGCTGGTGGCAATGGAACGAAAAGGCCAAAAATATATCCGTCAGAAATAACGCCGCAGAGGGGCCATCTTAGCACTATATTCACCCTACTTGAATAGGGAAACATGAGGGAAAGTGGTCGTGGAAGCCTGGCGAGACTGCCACATAGTGGTCTCTGAGACACCACACAAGCCAGGAGAATATCAACGAACATCATCTCTCGTGGGTAAGGGAGCATGATTGCAAAGGTTCAGGATTTTCGAGGACTCAGCGACCTTTTTATTGGTAATAAAGCAGAGCGTCCAGGAAAACACCTCCAGCTAACATCATCCTTTTCACTGGGGACCCTGCTTCCACGTTGGGTGTATGGGCTTGGGAAGAATCCAGCACTTAGAACCAAGGAGATAAGTGTGAGGATAAAGCCCTTGATCTCACATAGACCTATGGAAGGTGGAACAGGAATCAAGGTACTTTGGTACCGTGAGTGAAACACGACAAACACAGCACTGAGGAAACAAATTTGTCCAACAGCCGATTCCCAAAAATGTTTGCATCCTGGATAAATCCTAACAAAACTGCTGGTGGCAATGGAACACAAAGGCCAAAACATGTCCGTCAGAAACAACGCCATATGGCGGATGTCTTAGCACTATCATCATCCTTCGTGAATGGGGAAACATGAGGGAAAGTTGTCGCGGAAGCCTGACGAGACCGCCACATAGTGGTCTCTGAGACACAACACGATCCAGGGAAATATCAACGAAATCATCTCTCCTGAGTAAGGGATTTTGAATGAAAAGGTTCAGGATTTTCGAGGACTCAGCGCCCTTCTTATTGGTAATAAAGCAGAGCGCCCAGGAAAACACCTGGAGCTAACATCAGCCTATTCACTGGGGACCCTGATTCCACATTGGGTGTATGGGCCTGGGAAGGTTCCAGCACTTAGAACCAAGAAAGAAAGTGTGAGGCTAAAGCCCTTGAGCTCACATCGGCCTTATGGAAGGTGGAATAGTACTCAAGGTGCTTTGGTACCTTGAGTGAAACACGAGGAGCACAGCACTGAGAAACAAATTTTGTCCAACAGCCGCTTCCAACGAAATGTTTGCTTCCTGTGTAAATCTTATCAAATCTGCTGGTGGCAATAGAATGAAAGGCCAAAAACATGTCCGTCAGAAACCACGCCGTAGAGGGGACGTCTTAGCACTAACATCATCCTTCGAGAATAGGGAAAAAGAGGGAAAGTGGTCACGGAAGCCTGGCGAGAGTGCCTCATAGCGGTCTCTGAGACATTACAAGATCCAGGGAAATATCAACGAACATCATCTCCCGTGAGTAAGGGAGCATGAATGAAAAGGTTCAGGATTTCCAGGACTCAGCGCTCTTCTTATTGGTAAGAAAGCAGAGCGTCCGGGAAAACACCCCCGGCTAACATCATCCTTTTCACTGGGGACCCTGATTCCACATTGTGTGTATGGGCCTGGGAAGGATCCAGCAATTAGAAACCAAGGAGATAAGTGTGAGGATAAAGCCCTTGATCTCACATAGACCTATGGAAGGTGGAACAGGAATCAAGGTACTTTGGTACCGTGAGTGAAACACGACAAACACAGCACTGAGGAAACAAATTTGTCCAACAGCCGATTCCCAAAAATGTTTGCATCCTGGATAAATCCTAACAAAACTGCTGGTGGCAATGGAACACAAAGGCCAAAACATGTCCGTCAGAAACAACGCCATATGGCGGATGTCTTAGCACTATCATCATCCTTCGTGAATGGGGAAACATGAGGGAAAGTTGTCGCGGAAGCCTGACGAGACCGCCACATAGTGGTCTCTGAGACACAACACGATCCAGGGAAATATCAACGAAATCA
>NW_023249738.1:0-1527 GCF_002007445.2 Ailuropoda melanoleuca | reverse complement strand
ACACTAATAGTAGGAGACCTCAACACTCCACTATCAGCAATACACAGATCACCTAAGCAAGAAATCAGCAAAGAAACAAGAGCTTTGAATGTCATACTGGACGAGTTGGCACTCATAGATATATATAGAACACTACACCCCAGAACCAAAGAATACTCATTTGTTCTAATGCCCATGGAACATTCTCAAGAATAGACCATGTTCTGGGTCACAAAACAGGTCTCAACCGATACCAAAAGACTGAAATTATTCACTGCCTATTCTCAGACCTCAACGCTCTGAAATTGGAACTCAACCACAAGGACAAATTTGGAAGAAANGCTTTGAATGCCATACTCGACGAGTTGGACCTCATAGATATATATAGAACACTACACCCCAGAACCAAAGAATACTCATTCTATTCTAATGCCCATGGAACATTCTCAAGAATAGACCATGTTCTGGGTCACAAAACAGGTCTCAACCGATACCAAAAGACTGAAATTATTCACTGCCTATTCTCAGACCTCAACGCTCTGAAATTGGAACTCAACCACAAGGAAAAACCTGGAAGAAACTCAAACACTTGGAGGCTAAGAACCATCCTGCTCAAGAATGACTCGATAAACCAGGAAATCAAAAAACAAATTAAACAATTTATGGAGACCAACGAGAATGAATACACAACGGTCCAAAACCTATGGGATACTGCAAAGGCAGTCCTAAGGGGGAAATACATAGCCATCCAAGCCTCACTCAAAAGAATAGAAAAATCTAAAATGCAGTTTCTATATTCTCACCTCAAGAAANCCCAGAACCAAAGAATACTCATTCTATTCTAATGCCCATGGAACATTCTCAAGAATAGACCATGTTCTGGGTCACAAAACAGGTCTCAACCGATACCAAAAGACTGAAATTATCCCCTGCATATTCTCAGACCACAACGCTCTGAAATTGGAACTCAACCACAAGGAAACATTTGGAAGAAACTCAAACACTTGGAGACTAAGAACCATCCTGCTCAGGAATGATTTGATAAACCAGGAAATCAAAAATCAATTTAAACAATTTATGGAGACCAACGATAATGAAAACACAACGGTCCAAAATCTATGGGATACTGCAAAGGCAATCCTAAGGGGGAAATACATAGCCATCCAAGCCTCACTCAAAAGAATAAAAAAATCTCAAATGCAGTTTCTATATTCTCACCTCAAGAAACTGGAACAGCAACAGAGGGACAGGCCTAACCCACTGACAAGGAAGGAGTTGACCAAGATTNCCTATGGGATACTGCAAAGGCAGTCCTAAGGGGGAAATACATAGCCATCCAAGCCTCACTCAAAAGAATAGAGAAATTGAAAATGCAGTTTTTATATTCTCACCTCAAGAAGCTGGAGCAGCAACAGAGGGACAGGCCTAATCCATGCATGAGGAAGCAGCTGACCAAGATTAGAGCAGAAATCAATGCATTAGAAACCAGGAGTACAGTAGAGCAGATCAACAGAACTAGAAGCTGGTTCTTTGAGAGAATCAATAAAA
>NW_023249737.1:0-7589 GCF_002007445.2 Ailuropoda melanoleuca | reverse complement strand
TGCTTGTGTTCCCTCTCTCGCTGGCTGTCTCTCTCTCTCTCTCTGTCAAATAAATAGATAAAATCTTAAAAAGAAAAAAAAAGAATACTCTTGGCAAAGAAAACATAGATAAGCTAGAGATAAGAAATAGAAACCTCCTAGTTAGGAAACAAGAGCTGCTAGACTCTGCGAGAAGGATCCTTTGGCCCCACTGGTTAAACTGTGTCACCAGAACCACAGTACAGAGAAAATGGAAATTGGTTATAGTGCTATACACCTTTTATTATTTGCTATGCAAATATTTATAGTGAAATTCTCTATAACACTCATTACAGAGTTTGGGCTCATAATTCTGACAGGATCCTTCTGCCACCTTCAAAAGATCAATTCTAAAGAGCCTTCTTCCCCTTCTCTAGACATCGATATTAGCATATGATCTAGTGAGCCCACGTTCTAAATTCTAATGCCCACAGTGAACAAAACTCTTTTCCAAATGTTGTTTCATTGAAGGTTAAATCTTTCTTAGAGTTTTCTATAATATATAAGCCTAAACAATTAAGAGCTCCAGGCTGGCCACTGGAGCTTCCCATATGATCTTTGTTCTAATGTGCTCCAAATACATAGGCTACCCAACTCAGTTTTTCAGATTTGAACTGTTTTTGTATTTAAAAATATATAAGGTTATGACAATAGAATCACATTTATTGAATATAAGTTACATAGACTAATGAGTCTGCCTTGGAAATTTAGGGCATATGATAACTATGCTTATGATAATATATTATAAAAAACTGATAAAATTTTTTGAGAATGTATTCATTAATTTAAAATCCCCAGACAATAAATATGTGTTCATTTGGCATACATAATTAATTTTGTTTTATTAAGCATAGATTAAAATCAGCAGGATAACTAGATGTTACCCAAATATTTCAACTTAAGAGAAACAAATGCAAAATATCTGGTCTCCTCCTTACAACAATACAATATAATAGATTATTAAGCTGATCTCTTTATTAAACTGATGATTTGCCTATTTAGAACCTTTTGGTAGAACACAATTAGGCAAATCAAGATATTTCAGTGTAACATAAGAATTCTATAAAAGCAACAATTATCAAAGTAGACAGCAGAATTATTGTATTGTATTATTAATTAAATATTAGCCAGGACTATTTTATTACTAAAACTATAAAGATATCAGAAGAAAAGAAAAAATTTGAGATTTCTACTCTCTGTTTATGACCACAACTTTTTGAAGACTGTAATCTCCTATAATGATCCGACTCTCTGTTACTCCAGAGGAAAATTTAGAAAAGACATTTTATAGAAACAGATGTCTATGATTAGTAAGTTTTCATATGTGGTTGTGCTTCTACATTATGGATAAACTTCAATGTAGATAAAAGTATATCTGGCATTTTACAAAACAGACGTCATCTAAGCATGCAATGGCTTTATTCCAATCCCCTCACTCTGGTCAAATCCTTCTGCATAAGAGCCTAAAAATGTTCTCACTTGAACCTTCGACAGAATTCTTTTAATTATTCCATTTTTCACAAGTTTCATTACTTCCTTGCATTTCAACTGCACAATTTCATACATATTATACATACTGGCTGCAGTTAGCTAAAAAATAAATCTACATCTTCTGAATTCTTCACAACTACAATCAAAGAACCTAGTAAAGCAAACATAAAAAATTATAACGTTACTTATGGGTAGTGCACACAGATGTTTGTTATGCTATTTTCTATAATTTTCACTATTTTTTTTCAAAATTAAAAACATTAATTGAAATTAGTGTTTATTGCATATAGACTGTAAAAGAAAAGTTGTAGAACCAGGAGTGGGCTGAGAGTTGGAGAAAACAGGAATGAAGAGGCAACTAGTTACGATCTCAGCTTTCAAGGTGGTAGAGGTGGGACATCTCCTTGGGAAAACAAGACCAGCAGATGTCTCTGGAAGAAAACTAGTGAGACATGATGGCAAAAGTAACCAGGGGATAAAAAGTCAAGATGTGGTAACAAAAACCGTAAATGTTGATGTTAAAGTTGCCTAGGATGATGACAGATAAAGATTAAAAGTCATATGATAAAGTTCTCATGGATATTTGGAGGTGGTAAGGAAGAAGAGAAGGCAATGCAGAGCAAGGACCCATGTGGCTGTAGGACAGGATGAGTGGGCTTAATTTCATGGCATATGGCTCAATGGCAAGGCATAGTTGACTACATACCTAGAGGGAAGAGAGAGTCCAGAAGGTGCTGGATACAGCTACTGGCTCAAGAATAGACAGGTGGATGTGTAGTGGTGGGGAGGGGAGGCAGGGAGAACAGAAAAAAATGACTTCAATTTGAGAGAGTTTTGAAGAATGCTACCCTTTTTCAGAGGAAATAGATATTTTATTGAGGTAGATATTAAGAATCCAGGAAAATATTAAGGTTATCAGGAGATGTCAAAAGGATACAGGTTTCAGAGGGAAGAGTAAATAGAAGGAAGTTCCTCTAGGAAAGAGAAAATTTAAGTCCTATTGGGTGACAACTGATTAGAGGGAATTAACCTGCAGCAATGGTGCAGGACTCTTGTGACAACATAAGGAGTACAAATAAATCAGTACCTGTCCATATTCAGGCCATTTAAGACTATTTAGGATTTTGTTTTATATAATGTTCCTACAAATGCCTATGGCATGGGTGATTTCAGATTCAGACTTGGTAGTAGGACTTGATCATTGATGCAGCATAGAATATGCAAATTAAGTTGTTTTGATCCTGCATTGTTTCACATTTAATCTTCAAGCATGTTCTTTGGGAAAATTCTTATTAACAACCACTGACTTTGGACACTATGGCACAAAAGGAGAGGCATAAAGCCAAGAATTTGTTCTGTATTTGCTTGTTTATTTTTGAAATTAATTATCTATTTGTCAGTATATCCATCTGAAAGAAGAGCTTTCTGATATTGGAAACGTTTAGAATTAGACAAAAATGACCTTTTTTCCCTCTCATTTTTACCTGAAGACCCAACATAAACCAACTCCTATTTCTGCCTGGCCAAATGACTGACATTTCTGTGTGCCCAAAGATCTATACCTTCATCACAGACAAGCTATAATACAAAACTCCTGTTTGTC
The DNA here is from genome assembly GCF_002007445.2 of Ailuropoda melanoleuca. NCBI lineage: Eukaryota > Metazoa > Chordata > Mammalia > Carnivora > Ursidae > Ailuropoda > Ailuropoda melanoleuca. The sequence goes on along the minus strand of NW_023249737.1, from coordinate 4,477 downwards.
TATTCTAGGAAATTACTAAGAAAACATAACCCCAATCCTTCACTCTACACTAGGTACCAAAATAATTTCACAGCTGATTTAAAACTCTTACCCTCATCTTCATGCCCCAAGTGCAATGTGACCTGTCTAGCCAGGAAACTAACAGAGCATTCTCTCCCTTCCTCTTTCGGCAGTGTGTTCCTCAGCTCCCAGCAGTGGTCTGTTCCCATAGTTAACCTCACAGACAAGATAAAGCTTTCTTGCCCAATGAAGCAAGAAGAAAAAAATCTCTCTCTGAAAATGTACCTCTGTCTCAAATTTTTTTTCCAGAAATAGATATTAATCCTGCCCCTTTGCCCACTCAGCCAATAGTCAAAGAACCTCAGAATATAAAAATTCTCAGTAATTTTCTATGTTGCTCCCATCAAACCATTTCATTACATATGACTAAAATGAAGTAGGGAATAGAAAATAGTATGTATTCACCTCTGGAATGATCTCATATATTTTCTGAGCAAGAGATCCCACTGGCTTCTCTTATGTGCAATTCAAAGATGCCTAAAGAAATGACTAAGTATTTATGGTTCAGTTAAAACGTAAAAGCTTTTTCTTCTACTATTCAATACCTACTGCAAAAATGCTACTGCAATGTAAGTTACATATTACAAAAGTGATTTCTTGGCCTTGGAGAGACACCCATTTAATCAAATCATTGTCAGAAATGTAGCATCTTCAGGTCTGTGATAAAATTGCCCAGCCTTTTTGTTTAGGGTGGGACTGTGACTTGCCCAAGTTCATATAGTTGGCTAACAGAACCGTGAAAGACTGTAGTTCTCCCAGACCCTGGTCCAGCATTTATTCATTTATTCCCTTACCTCCATGATTTTCCCCCATATCCATCCTTTCCATCCCCCTGGCCAAACTTCAGGCTTCCTAGTCTATGAACCAGTTGCTTGAAATTCTTTTGGAAAGAAATTCAGTTCTTCAAATTCTAAACATGAAAAACAAATAAAAAGACTCCCCAAAAGTTAATAGTCAACAAATATTTATGTGATTATAATGTATCAGGCATAGTAGAACAAAATTAATAAGTTGGAAGCAGTGGATGTAGGAAGGCAGATTTTGTTCATAGAGGGAAGTTTCAGAGTTTGAGCTCATTACTTGTAAGTAAGAAGGGGATTATGTGCTAATACGCAACAAAGACTGAAAAGTCCAATAGACCAGCCAAGAAAAAACAACTAAAAGCAAAACAACAAAATCTATCTGAGGTGTTCAAAAAAATAACTTGATAACATCTCTTATACAAATAAATGATCCATATAGTTCGAAAACAAACATGCTCAAAATCTAACAAGTCCTTAATTTTTTTTTTTCAGGATGTGTAGGTGTTTTTAAGTTTGTCATATGAGTACTGGTAAGGAAGGTTTCTTTTCAAAAATCGCATATGGTTGTGACAAAACTGCTGTATTAATTTGAATTGAGAAAATGGCTTGCCTTGTTAATATTGGGTAGATAAGGAATTACAAATTTTTAAAGCATTTAGAAAATTTTACAAGAATGCAAATGACAACAAAATATCATCTCAGGAAAATTTAAGAGCATAAGTGGTAAAAGAGTGAGCATTTTTAGAAGTGGATATGAGACATAAATTTGGATTTTGGTAGAATTAATAAAAATTATTATGAAGCTTTTATAATGGTGCAGAGAAATGTTAAATGTTTAGCTCAAACTACTAATCAGTGTAACATGATATACATTTTAGTAAATTTGAGTTAATGAAGACAATAAAACTGTACTGAGTATGACTGGAAAGATGAATATGCTTTATAACTTCTTTTATTTCACATAATTTCATTTTATATTTTACATAATCAACTCATATCCTCCTTAAATTTTTAGTAAATCAATAATATATTGGTAAAATATCTTTACGTAAGAAATAAAGTTAGCATAAATTTGTCTGCCTTAATCCTAAATAGAAATATCTATCATAGTTTACAATTTATTTCTTTTTTCTTTCCTCTTCCTTCTTCCTTTTTTTGCTTTTTGCTTTTTTGGTCAGAAGGTACGATTAGGTAGATGCTGTCACAGGTGACTGTGTTATCTATTGGAGAGACTAAAAACTTTGGAATTTGATTCCTGGCTTTGCCCCCTTCTAGCGTTTTTATCTTGGGTGAGTTACTTTTTAGTTTTCAGGATTAGTTTCCACATTTATAATACCTCCTGTTTAAAATTGTGATGAGCATTAGCGATCTATTACTCAGCACAGCAACTGGCACATGATGGATAGTTATTACTAATGAATTTAGTCATCATTAATTATTATACTCTAATATATATTTGCAACATTTAATTCTAAAGGATGTGCTCCTGGGCTTTAATACTATTCTCTTTGTTGTGTTTTATTTGATGGGGGGAGAGGGAAAAGGGAGGATAGCAATAACCAAAAACTTATCTAGAAAAAGAGGCATGGTGTCCTTAATAAATGTAGACAAACTGAATGCCAATTTGCATAACTTTGGGACCAATATCTCTAACCTTCATTTTTTTTCCTTAGTAAACAAACAGATTGAGCCAGATGATGTTTGATAATTAATGATTCAAAGATTCTCTGGCATTCAAGGACTCTATGATTAGGAATTCACTGATGGTTATTGAGAATGCTGAAGAATGGCAACTGCCAGCTACCATTCCAGGAGGCTGAAGTTTGGGAATAAAAGAGAAAAAATTAAAAAGATATCTACCCTGATGGAACTTATACTCTAGAGAGGGAATATGTTTCGTGAGAAAGGAGATCCTGTCTTTCTAGTTCAATACTACGTTCTAGAATAGTGTCTGATACTTAGTATATACTGAAAAAAATACTGGTAGAATAAAATAAACATAAAGAGATATACTTCAATAGTAAAGAGTATTATTGGGGTTTGGGATTGGGAACTGCCTTCCACATGATGGTCAAGGAAGGCCACTGTAAGATGATACCATTTGAATTAATAATTTATGTCCAAATATCTCTCTTATTTTTTGGTAAGATCAAATTACGTCAATGCTAGAGCAGTGATATTGTCCCACAGATCTCAAACACTGTGACATGTATGTCTTTGATTTTTCAGCTTGCGTAACATCTATTACTCTGTCTTTCAAATTCACTATTTCTTCCCTCTGCCATATCCAGGCTCCCATAAAGCCTCCCCCATTAATTGTTCATTTCTGACACAGTATTCTTCATTTATTTCTATTTGGGTCTTTTTAATACTTTACAACTCTGATAAAATTCTGTATCTTTTCATGAATGCTTTTCCACTAGATTTTTTTTTTCACATTTATCACGGTAATTTTAAAGTCTATCTGATAATTGCAATTTTATCTCTGAATCTGCTTCTACAGACAACTTGCAAGAGAACCTTCTTGACACTGGGTCACATTAGTTTTTTGTTTTTTTTTTCATATCTTATAATTTTTGATTGTATGCCAGATAGTTTGCACAAAAGAACAGTAGAAGGATGCCTGGGTGATTCAGTTGGTTAAGTGTTTGACTCTTGATTTTGGTTCAGGACATGATCTCAGGGTTGTGAGATGGAGCCCCACATTGGGCTCCAGGCTGGGCATGGAGCCTACTTAAGATTCTCTCTCTCCCTCTGCTTCTCCCCCCGCCAAAAAGAACAGTAGAGACTTACATCAATAATAATAACCCCCAGAAACGGGGGACACCTCTTCTATTATGAGGTTGCTAATTAATGTAGGAGACTGAGTTGATGAAATCTGTTGCTGAGTCTGGGTTTGCTGCGGTTTTACTTAGATTCAGCTTTCCACTGGCTTCAAATGTTTTGATGGCTGAATCAGAACTCTTCAGTAGAACTTGGGAATTGAGCCACAGAAAGCCTCCAGAGTCTCTTTATTACGATTAGGCCAGCCACCAACTTTCCAAACCACAGGATATCTTTTGCTGCTTACAGACCAGCTGCCAGCTTTTTGTGTTGCTAAGGCGTTCTCTTGGCTCTGCAGTCCCACAGTGGCTTTCTGTGCTTCAGAATATCTTTCTGCTGAGCTTCCCTTCCTTAAATCTTCAAAAGACCCACTGCACCACAATCGGTGAAGGCCTAGAATGCCTTGCAGCCCAAGCCTTCAGCTGGGTTCTGCCCTGTAACTGGAGAAGGCTGTTTAACTTAGAGAAGCTCTCTCTCAGGCTGCGTTAGCCCCACATCTGGTAGGCTACTCAACGAAGTAACATTGGAAAGAGTTGGCTGCTAAAGGCTGACAGGTCTGTATCTGGGCTCTTTACATTTTCACACATCAGACCACTCCAAACACATCCATTAAATGTTCTTTAAAACATCACTGGTTTCCCTATGATGACTTCCTTTTCCTCTCACCATTCCTGCAGGGAGCAAAGCAGTCAATGTGCTTCTTCTCTCCGAAAAAGAACTTGTCATTCTATGGAATTTAGTTCATGTAGGTTAATTTGCACTCTCAGATCTTTGCAAGTTTTTTTTTTTTT
>NW_023249736.1:893-1246 GCF_002007445.2 Ailuropoda melanoleuca | reverse complement strand
TTCTCCTTTTTGATGGGGTCTTTGCCTGGTTTGGGGATCAACGTAATATTGGCCTCATAGAATGAGTTTGGAGCTTTCCCTCTGTTTCTATTTTTTGAAATAGCTTTAGGAGAAGAGGTATTATTTCTTCTTTGAATGTTTGGTAGAACTCCCCAGGAAAACCGTCCAGGCCTGGAGTTTTGTTTTATGGAAGGTTGTTTATCGCTGACTCAATCTCTTCATAATTAATTGGCCTGTTTAAAAAATCAATTTCTTTTCTGTTTCAGTCTTGGTAGTTTATAGGTTTCCAGGAAGGCCTCCATCTCTTCCAGATTGCTTAATTTATTGGCATATAGCTGTTGATAAAAGTTTCT
>NW_023249736.1:446-825 GCF_002007445.2 Ailuropoda melanoleuca | reverse complement strand
TCATTCATAATTTTAATAATTTGGGTCCTTTCTCTATTCTTTTGGATAAGTCTTGCCAGTGGTCTGTCAATTTTATTGATTCTCTTAATGAACCAGCTTCTAGTTCTGTTGATCTGCTCTACTGTACTCCCAGTTTCTAACTCATTGATTTCTGCTCTAACCTGGTCAACTGCTTCCTCTTGTGTGCATTAGGTCTGTCCCTTTGTTGCTTTTCTAGCTCCTTGAGGTGACAATATAAAAACTGCATTTTAGATTTTTCTACTCTTTTGAGTGAGGCTTGGATGGCTATGTATTTCCCCCTTAGGATTGCCTTTGCACCATCCCATAGGTTTTGGACCGTTGTGTTTTCATTCTCTTTGGTCTCCATAAATTGTTTAAG
>NW_023249736.1:0-358 GCF_002007445.2 Ailuropoda melanoleuca | reverse complement strand
CCAAGTGTTTGAGTTTCTTCCAAATTTTTCCTTGTGGTTGAGTTCCAATTTCAAAGCATTGTGGTCTGAGAATATGCAGGGAATGATTTCAGTCTTTTGATATCAGTTGAAACCTGTTTTGTGACCCAGAACATGGTCTATTCTTGAGAATGTTCCANAGAACATGGTCTATTCTTGAGAATGTTCCATGGGCATTAGAGTAGAATGAGTATTCTTTGGTTCTGGGGTGCAGTGTTCTATATATATCTATGAGGTCCAACTTGTTGAGTGTGCCATTCAAAGGCCTTGTTTCTTTTTTTTTATTATTATATTATGTTAATCACCATACAGTACATCCCCAGATTCCGATGTAAAGTTT
>NW_023249735.1:0-1754 GCF_002007445.2 Ailuropoda melanoleuca | reverse complement strand
ACAGATGTAGGGAAACAGCTGACACAATTCAACAACAATTCATTAAAAAACTTGTAAATTACCAACAACATAGAATCTTGTACTAGGAAATGATCTGATAAAGAGTATTTACACAAATATTTAAAATATATAAAATAAATAATAAATATTATAGTCACCTTGACAAAGGGAAATGCAGAAGAATGCCGGGTATTACCACTTTAATGCAACACTGTTTTCGAGGATCAGATGGTGTAATGAGGCAAGAAAAATTAATAAAATGGAGTAAGAATTGGAAGGGGAAAAAAAAACTAGATACTATCCAGCACCAGCTGGTGTCACTGGAAAATTCTACTAAACACTGAAAGATAAGTGATACCAATTCTTCTTAAAATGTTCCAAAGGGGGGAACAATTAACAGGAGGGAACACTTCCACCTTGTTTTACCAGGCCAGAATTATTTTGGTATCACAGCTAAATAAGTACACTGTAAGAAAAATAGAGTGCAGGCCAATGTCCCTAGGATATGTAAAAATCATGAACAAAGTATCAGCAAACCCACCTCAACTCCACATTAAAAGGATCATATACCATGAGCAAACAGGAATTATCCCTGGGATGTAATGTTTCAAAATATGCAAATCAACAAATATGATACACCTTCTATACAAAATGATAGATAAAAATCATATAACACCTCCATAGATGCAGAAAAGCATTTGAAAAAATAAAATACATTTTCACGACTAAAACAACCAAAACAACAAATTAGTATAGAAGAAACAAATCTCAACATAATTAAGACTACCTAGGACAGTCCCACAGTTAACATCACAATCAAAGTAAAAGGTTGAAAGCTTACCATCTAAGATAAGGAACAACATCAACATATGTTCTATGTTCAACATAGAACTGGAACACCAAGCCAGAGCAATCAGGCAACAAAAAGAAAACAAAGGCATCCAGAACAGAAAAGAGAAAGTAAAACTGTCTTTGTTTGCAAATGGTATCATCTTATATAAAGATAACCCTAAAGACTCAACCAAAAAAGTGCTAGGAAAAAATCAAGAAATTCAGAAATATTGCAGGATATAAAATCAACACATAAATCAGTGGCATTTCTATACACTACAGCCAAACATCTAAAAAAGAAATAAAGGAAACAATCCCATTCACAGTAGCATAAAAACCAACAGATCACTTAAGAATAAATTTGATCAAAGGAGGTAAAAGACCTGTTCACTGAAAGCCACGAGACTCTGATGATGGAAGCTGAAAAAGACACAAATGGGATGACATCTTGTGTTCACAGAATGGAAGAATTAATATTGTTAAAATGCCCATACTATCCAAAGACTTCTATATACTTGTTGTAATTCCTATCAACATCACAAGAGTAATTTTTCAAGGAATTGAAAAAACAATCACAAAATTTGTATGAAACCACAGAAAACTGAATACCCAAAGAAATTCTGAAAAAGAAAAACAACCTTGGAGGAATTGTACTTTCTGACTCAAAGCTATAATAATCAAAATGGGATGGTTATTGTCATAAAAACAGATATATAGACCAATGGGATAGAACTGAAAGCTAAGAAACAGTCTCTCATGGTTCTNTCTGGGAAACAAACTGAGGGCTTTAGAGGGGAGGGGGGTGGGGGATCGGGATAGGCTGGTGATGGGTATTAAGGAAGGTATGTATTACACGGTGCACTGGGTGTTATATGCAAGTAATGAATCATGGGACTTTACATCAAAAACTTGGGATGTACTGT
>NW_023249734.1:0-599 GCF_002007445.2 Ailuropoda melanoleuca | reverse complement strand
CTAGGCTTTTGTATATGAATTGGTAGACATTACCTTCTGGCCAGTCATATGGAGAAATGAAAATAGAAAGCGCTAGCTTGTTCTTCTGGTTAGTGGACAGGGCAGAAAAAACCTTGGTGAACTGAGGCACNTGGTGAACTGAGGCAGTGAATTTTATCCTACAACTTGTTCTGGAGTATATGAGCTCACTGAACCAGAGAGGAAGCCCTCTGCTCCTTCTCCTGTCCACATATCTACATTCCATAGGAAATACGTTCTCCAGCAGCAAAATGAGCCACTGTCTCCTCTCCTTCTACCCCCTCACATCATCCAATGTCATCTTTTTGTCCTTTATGAGATACGATTCAAAGAACAGAAGATAACTGGGTACCTGCTTTGTGGTCACCTTATCTCTAGATTACTCTTCCATTCCAAAACTCCTCTCTACATACACCAGCACATAGAGATACACACAATATAAACATATAAACGTTCACACACATTTCTAAACACACATGGATGCCACAAATATTCTTCATTAAAGAAGCTGTGAGGACATTGTTTTCTCTTTTTTTCTCATCTCTATTTCTCCTCTAAATCATATATACATATATATTATT
>NW_023249733.1:0-1114 GCF_002007445.2 Ailuropoda melanoleuca | reverse complement strand
CTGTAGGACTGACCCCCCTTGACAGTTCTTAAATTATTCAGCTATCAAGGGCCTGCTAAACATTAAATTAAGCATCCTCTCTCCCCTGTCCTAAACCATTAAGTTATGCAAATGCACAGATAATGGGGCATATGACAGCTGGAAGCATTAATCACACAGCTCTGTCTCTGGGCTGTTGTTATGTAGAAACTGCATCTGCCAACAGACCGAACAGCCACANGCTGAATCACTGTAGGACTGACCCCCCTTGACAGTTCTTAAATTATTCAGCTATCAAGGGCCTGCTAAACATTAAATTAAGCATCCTCTCTCCCCTGTCCTAAACCATTAAGTTATGCAAATGCACAGATAATGGGGCATATGACAGCTGGAAGCATTAATCACACAGCTCTGTCTCTGGGCTGTTGTTATGTAGAAACTGCATCTGCCAACAGACCGAACAGCCACAATTAGATCTCACTTAATGGAATGAGGAGACACTACCTAGCCCTCCACACTCGTGTTAGGTTGTAGACCCGGGAGTGAATAGGCACTTGGGAGAGATCCGCCGGCTCTCACTCCCCCTCCCCCCTGCTCTCTTTTTAATACCTGCTCCTGCAGTTGAAATGAAAAATTACCTGTAATTGTTAACATTTGCAAACAAAATCTGTCAGAAGACAAACCTGCTGTTTACAATGGATGTTTTTGTTGTTCCCCAGTAAGATTCTTTGGGGAATTTCCTTCATTTGTTGTTGTTTTTATTATTATTATTTTATTTATTTATTTATTTATTTTTTTTTTACCTAATTCTGTCTTTGAGAGCAGGCTGGGGCCTGCGAGTGGGAAGAAGCAAACAGACTTCCCAGTCCAGCCTCTAAATTGCCACCTTGAAGACACAGACTGAGTCCCCCCAGAGGCTGTTTGCTGGAACCCTGGGCAANGCCGCTTGGCAGGAGCCATCACCTGCCCGGAGGGAAAAGGCAGACAGCATCTCAGCTGTGCTCCACCCGTGTCTCCCCCAGGAAGCCATGAGCAAGATGCACTGGGAGACATCCCAGCCTCTTCCCAAGAGCTGTTCATTTCACTTCCTCATGATTTAAACATGCACTTTACAGATTATGTATTTTTTAAGCCA
>NW_023249732.1:341-650 GCF_002007445.2 Ailuropoda melanoleuca | reverse complement strand
GGCTTTGAATGCCATACTCGACGAGTTGGACCTCATAGATATATATAGAACACACACCCCAGAACCAAAGAATACTTTTTCTATTCTAATGCGCATGGAACATTCTCAAGACTAGACCATGTTCTGGGTCACAAAACAGGTCTCAACCGATACCAAAAGACTGAAGTTATTCCCTGCATATTCTCAGACCACAACGCTTTGAAATTGGAACTCAACCCTAAGGAAAAATTTGGAAGAAACTCAAACACTTGGAGACTAAGAGCCATCCTGCTCAGGAATGATTTGATAAACCAGGAAATCAAAAATCCA
>NW_023249732.1:0-183 GCF_002007445.2 Ailuropoda melanoleuca | reverse complement strand
AATTTTATATTCTCACCTTAAGAAGCTGGAATAACAACAGAGGGACAGACCTAATCCACTCACGAGGAAGCAGTTGACCAAGATTCGGGCAGAAATCAATGAATTAGAAACGAGGAGTACAGTAGAGCACATCAACAGAACTAGAAACTGGTTCTTTGATAGAATCAATAAAAGTGGCAGACC
>NW_023249731.1:914-1080 GCF_002007445.2 Ailuropoda melanoleuca | reverse complement strand
GCCACATTACTGAATCACTCTATAACTTCTAATAGTTTGGGAGTGGATTCTTTTGGGTTTTCCATATACAGCATCATGTCATCTGTGAAGAGAGACAGTTTGACTTCTTCTTTGCCAATTTGGATACCTTTTATCCCCTTTTGTTGTCTGATTGCTGTTGCAAGGA
>NW_023249731.1:252-780 GCF_002007445.2 Ailuropoda melanoleuca | reverse complement strand
AGATTGAGGAATGTACCCTCTATCCCTATACTCTGAAGGGTTTTAATCAGGAAAGGATGCTGTATTTTGTCAAATGCTTTTTCTGCATCTATTGAGAAATCATATGATTTTTGGCTTTTTTTTTGTTGTTGTTGTTGTTGCTGATAAAGTCTATGACACTGATAGATTTGCGAATGCTGAATCACCTTTGCATGCCAGGGATGAATCCCACTTGGTCATGATGGATAATCCTTTTAATGTACTGTTGGATTCTATTAGCCAGGATCTTGTTGAGAATTTTGGCATCCATATTCATTAGGGAAATCGGTCTGTATTTCTTTTTGATGGGGTCTTTGCCTGGTTTGGGGATCCAGTGGAAAAAAGACAGTCTCTTCAATAAACGGCGCTGGGAAAATTGGACAGCTACATGCAAAAGAATGAAACTTGACCACTCTCTCACACCATACACAAAGATAAACTCTAAATGGATGAAAGACCTCGATGTGAGACAGGAATCCATCAAAATCCTAGAGGAGAACATAGGCAGCA
>NW_023249731.1:0-182 GCF_002007445.2 Ailuropoda melanoleuca | reverse complement strand
AAAGGGAAGAGAAACAAAAGATAAAATGAACTTGTGGGACTTCATCAAGATAAAAAGCTTCTGCACAGCCAAGGAAACAGTCAAAAAAAGTAAGAGGCAACCCATGGAATTGGAGAATATATTTGCAAATGATAATACAGATTAAAGATGGTATCCAAGATCTACAAAGAACTTCTCAAACT
>NW_023249730.1:995-1125 GCF_002007445.2 Ailuropoda melanoleuca | reverse complement strand
GGATGCTGTATTTTGTCAAATGCTTTTCTGCATCGATTGAGAGGATCATATGGTTCCTGAGTCTTTTCTTGCTGATATGATGTATCACGCTGATTGATTTGCGAATGTTGAACCGTGCTTGCATCCCAGG
>NW_023249730.1:241-578 GCF_002007445.2 Ailuropoda melanoleuca | reverse complement strand
TCCATCTCTTCCAGATTGCTTAATTTATTGGCATATAGCTGTTGATAAAAATTTCTAATAATCCTTCCAATTTCAATGGTGTTGGTCGTGACCTCTCCTTTTTCATTCATAATTTTAATAATTTGGGTCCTTTCTCTTTTCTTTTGGACAAGTCTTGCCGGTGGTCTGTCAATTTTATTGATTCTCTCAAAGAACCAGCTTCTAGTCCTGTTGATCTGTTCTACTGTAGTTCTGATTTCTAATTCATTGATTTCTGCTCTAATTTTGGTCAACTGCTTCCTCGTGAGTGTATTAGGCCTGTCCCTCTGTTGCTGTTCTAGCTTCTTGAGGTGAGAAT
>NW_023249730.1:0-229 GCF_002007445.2 Ailuropoda melanoleuca | reverse complement strand
AATATAAAAACTGCATTTTAGATTTTTCTATTCTTTTGAGTGAGGCTTGGATGGCTATGTATTTCCCCCTTAGGACTGCCTTTGCAGTATCCCATAGGTTTTGGACTGTTGCGTTTTCATTCTTGTTGGTCTCCATAAATTGTTTAAATTGATTTTTAATTTCCTGGTTTATCGAGTCATTCTTGAGCAGGATGGTTCTTAGTCTCCAAGTGTTTGAGTTTCTTCCAAA
>NW_023249729.1:680-1550 GCF_002007445.2 Ailuropoda melanoleuca | reverse complement strand
CAACATTCACAAATCAATCAGTGTCATAGATTTTATCCAGAAAGAAAAATTCAAAAATCATATGATTCTCTGAATAGATGCAGAAAAAGCATTTGACAAAATACAGCATCATTTCCTGATTAAAACCCTTCAGAGTGTAGTCATAAAGGGTACATTCCTCAATCTCATAAAAACCATCTATGAAAAGCCTACAGCAAATATCATTCTCAATAGGGAAAAGATGGAAGCCTTTCCCTTAAGATCAGGAACACGACAAGGATGCCCACTCTCGCCACTATTATTCAACATAGTACTAGAAGTCCTTGCAACAGCAATCAGACAACAAAAAGGGATAAAAGGTATCCAAATTGGCAAAGAAGAAGTCAAAATGTCTCTCTTCGCAGATGACATGAAACTATATGGAAAACCCAAAAGAATCCACTCCCAAACTATTGTAGAAGTTATAGAACAATTCAGTAAGGTGGCAGGATACAAAATCAATGCCCAGAAATCAGTTGCATTTCTATACACGAATAACGAGACTGAAGAAAGAGAAATTAGGGAATCCATCCCATTTACAATAGCACCAAAAGCCATACGTTACCTTGGAATTAACTTAACCAGAGATGTAAAGGATCTATATTCTAAGAAACTACAAATCACTCTTGAAAGACATTGAGGAAGACGNAGAAAATACAAATCACTCTTGAAAGACATTGAAGAAGACACAAAAAGATGGAAAAATATTCCATGCTAATGGATCAGAAGAATTAACATAGTTAAAATGTCCATGCTACCCAGAGCAATCTACACTTTCAATGCTATCTCAATCAAAATACCGATGACATTTTTCAAAGAACTGGAACAAATAGTCCTTAAATTTGTATGGAA
>NW_023249729.1:0-255 GCF_002007445.2 Ailuropoda melanoleuca | reverse complement strand
AGCAACCTTTTTCATGACATCTCCAAAGGCAAGAGAAACAAAAGATAAAATGAACTTGTGGGACTTCATCAAGATAAAAAGCTTCTGCACAGCTAAGGACACAGTCAAAAAACCTAAGAGGCAGCCCATGGAATGGGAGAATATATTTGCAAAGGATGCTACAGATAAAAGACTGGTATCCAATATCTACAAAGAACTTCTCAAACTCAATACAGGAGAAACAAATAAACAAATCATAAAATGGGCAGAAGATAT
>NW_023249728.1:7008-7215 GCF_002007445.2 Ailuropoda melanoleuca | reverse complement strand
CCCTTGAAGTCACATCGGCATTATAGAACGTGGAACAAAAAACAAGGTGCTTTGTTACCGTGAGTGAAACATGATGAACACAGCCCTGAGAAATAAAATTTGGCCAAACCAGCCTCCAATTCAATGTTTGCTTCATGGGTAAATCCCATCAAAACTGCCGGTGGCAATGGAACGAAAATGCCAAAAACATTTCTGTCAGAAACAACA
>NW_023249728.1:3910-6951 GCF_002007445.2 Ailuropoda melanoleuca | reverse complement strand
TGAATAGGGAAACATGAGGGAAAGTGGTCGCGGAAGCCTGACGAGAGTGCCCCATAGTGGTCTCTGAGACACCACACAGTCCAGGGAAATATCAACGATCATCATCTCTCGTGAGTAAGGGAGTCTAAATGAAATAGTTCAAGAATTTCGAGGACTCAGCGCCCTTCATATTGGTATTAAAGAAGAGCGTCTAGGAAAACACCTCCAGCTAACATCCGCGTTTTCAATAGGGACAGATTCCCCATTGGGTAAATGTGCCTTGGAAGCATCCAGCACTTAGAACCAAGAAACAAAGTGCGAAGATAAAGCCCTTGAAGTCACATCGGCCTTATAGAACGTGGAACAAAAATCAAGGTGCTTTGTTACCGTGAGTGAAACACGATCAGCACAGCACGGAGAAACAAAATTTGGCCAAACCAGCCTCCAATGCAATGTTTGCTTCATGGGTAAATCCCATCAAAACTGCTGGTGGCAATGGAACGAAAATGCCTAAACCATTTCTTTGAGAAGCAACACTATGCAGTGGCCAATTTAGCACTATCATCACCCTTCGTGAATAGGGAAACATGAGGGAAATTGTTTACTGAATCCTGACGAGAGTGCCACCTAGTGGTCTCTGAGACACCACACAATCCAGGAAAATATCAACGAACATCATCTCACTTAAATGAGTGAATCTAAATGAAAACGTTCAAGAATTTCGAGGACTCAGCGCCCTTCTTATTGGTATTAAAGAAGAGCGTCCAGGATAACACCTCCAGCTAACATCCGCATTTCCTTGGGACCCAGATTCCCCATTGGGTAAATGTGCCTTGGAAGCATCCAGCACTTAGAACCAAGAAACAAAGTGCGAAGATAAAGCCCTTGAAGTCACATTGGCCTTATAGAACGTGGAACAAAAATCAAGGTGCTTTGTTACCGTGAGTGAAACACGATCAGCACAGCACGGAGAAACAAAATTTGGCCAAACCAGCCTCCAATGCAATGNGCCAAACCAGCCTCCAATGCAATATTTGTTTAATGGGTAAATCCCATCAAAACTGATGGTGGCAATGGAACAAAATGCCTCAATCATTTCCTTCGGAAACAACACTGCGCAGTGGCCTTCATAGCACTATCATCATCCTTCGTGAATAGGGAAATATGAGGGAAAGTGTTCACGGAAGCCTGACGAGAGTGCCACATAGTGGTCTCTGAGACACCACACAATCCAGGGAAATATCAACGAACATCATCTCACTTAAATAAGGGAGTCTAAATGAAAACGTTCAAGAATTTCGAGGACTCAGCGCCCTTCTTATTGGTATTAAAGAAGAGCGTCCAGGATAACACCTCCAGCTAACATCCGCATTTCCTTGGGACCCAGATTCCCCATTGGGTAAATGTGCCTTGGAAGCATCCAGCACTTAGAACCAAGAAACAAAGTGCGAAGATAAAGCCCTTGAAGTCACATCGGCCTTATAGAACGTGGAACAAAAATCAAGGTGCTTTGTTACCGTGAGTGAAACACGATCAGCACAGCACGGAGAAACAAAATTTGGCCAAACCAGCCTCCAATGCAATGTTTGCTTCATGGGTAAATCCCATTAAAACTGCTGGTGGCAATGGAACGAAAATGCCTAAACCATTTCTGTCAGAAACAACACTGTGCAGTGGCCGTCTTAGCACTATCATCATCCTTCGTGAATAGGGAAACATGAGGGAAAGTGGTCGCGGAAGCCTGACGAGAGTGCCCCATAGTGGTCTCTGAGACACCACACAGTCCAGGGAAATATCAACGAACATCATCTCAGTTAAATAAGGGAGTCTAAATGAAAAAGTTCAAGAATTTCGAGGACTCAGCGCCCTACTTATTGGTAATAAGAAGAGCGAACAGGATAACACCTCCATCTAACATCCGCGTATCCTTGGGACACAGATTCCCCATTGTGTGAATGTTCCTTGGAAATATCCAGCACTTAGAACCAAGAAACAAAGAGCGAAGGTAAAGCCCTTGAAATCACATTGGCCTTATAGAACGTGGAACAAAAATCAAGGTGCTTTGTTACCGTGAGTGAAACACGATGAGCACAGCACTGAGAAAGAAAATTATGCCAAACCAAGCTCCAATGCATTATTTGTTTAATGGGTAATTCCCATTAAAACTGCTGGTGGCAATGGAACGAAAATGCCTAAACCATTTCTGTCAGAAACAACACTGTGCAGTGGCCGTCTTAGCACTATCATCATCCTTCGTGAATAGGGAAACATGAGGGAAAGTGTTCACGGAAGCCTGACGAGAGTGCCACATAGTGGTCTCTGAGACACCACACAATCCAGGGAAATATCAACGAACATCATCTCACTTAAATGAGTGAATCTAAAGNTCAAGAATTTCGAGGACTCAGCACCTTTCTTATTGGTATTAAAGAAGAGCGTCCAGGAAAACACCTCCAGCTTACATCTGCGTTTTCAATAGGGACCCAGATTCCCCTGGGTAAATGTGCCTTGGAAGCATCCAGCACTTAGAACCAAGAAACAAAGTGCGAAGATAAAGCCCCTTGAAGTCACATCGGCCTTATAGAACGTGGAAAAAAATCAAGGTGCTTTGTTACCGTGAGTGAAACACAATGAACACAGCACTGCANCTCGACGAACACAGCACTGAGAAACAAAATTTGGCCAAACCAGCCTCCAATGCAATGTTTGCTTTATGGGTAAATCCCATCAAAACTGCTGGTGGCAATGGAACGAAAATGCCTTAAACACCTGTGTCAGAAACAGCACGGTGCAGTGGCCGTCTTAACCCTATCATCATCCTTCGTGAATAGGGAAACATAAGGGAAAGTGTTCACGGAAGCCTGACGAGAGTGGCACATAGTGGTCTCTGAGACACCACACAATCCAGGGAAATATCAACGAACATCATCTCATTTAAATAAGGCAGTCTAAATGAAAAAGTTCTAGAATTTCGAGGAATCAGCGCCATTCTTATTGGTATTAAGAAGAGCATCCAGGGGGGCGCCTGGGTGGCACAGCGGTTAAGCGTCTGCCTTCGGCTC
>NW_023249728.1:0-3848 GCF_002007445.2 Ailuropoda melanoleuca | reverse complement strand
GCTATGAGCCTGCTTCTTCCTCTCCCACTCCCCCTGCTTGTGTTCCCTCTCTCGCTGGCTGTCTCTCTCTCTGTTGAATAATTAAATAAAATCTTAAAAAAAAAAAAAGAGCATCCAGGAAAACTCCTCCAGCTAACATCCGTTTTTTCAATAGGGACCCAGATACCCCATTGGATGAATGTGCCTTGGAAATATCCAGCACTTAGGACCAAGAAAAAAAGAGCGGAGATAAAGCCCTTGAAGTCACATCGGCGTTATAGAACGTGGAAAAAAAATCAAGGTGCTTTGTTACCGTGAGTGAAACACGATGAACACAGCCTTGAGATACAAAATTTGGCCAAAACAGCCTCCAATGCAATCTATGGTTCATGGGTAAATCCCATCAAAACAGCTGGTAGCAATGGAATGAAAATGCCTAAAACATTTCTGTCAGAAACAACACTGTGCAGTGGCCGTCTTACCCCTATCATCATCCTTCGTGAATAGGTATACATAAGGGAAAGTGTTCACGGAAGCCTGAGGAGAGTGCCACATAGTGGGCTCTGAGACAACACACAATCCAGGGAAATATCAACGAATATCATCTCACTTAAATAAGGGACNCTGAGACACCACACAATCCAGGGAAATATCAACGAACATCATCTCACTTAAATAAGGGAGTCTAAATGAAAACGTTCAAGAATATCGAGGACTCAGCGCCCTTCTTATTGGTATTAAAGAAGAGCGTCCAGGATAACACCTCCAGGTCACATCCGCGTTGCCTTGGGACCCAAATTCCCCATTGGGTAAATGTGCCTTGGAAGCATCCAGCACTTAGAAACAAGAAACAAAGAGCGATGATAAAGCCCTTGAAGTCACATTGGCGTTATATAACGTGGAACAAAAATCAATGTGCTTTGTTACCGTGAGAGAAACACGATCAGCAAAACACTGAGAAACAAAATTTGGCCAAACCAGCCTCCAATACAATATTTGTTTAATGGGTAAATCCCATCAAAACTGCTGGTGGCAAGGGACTAAAAATGCATCAATCATTTCTGTCAGAAACAACACTGTGCAGTGGCCTTCATAGCACTCTCATCATCCTTCGTGAATAGGGAAACATGAGGGAAAGTGTTCACGGAAGACTGACGAGAGTGCCACATAGTGGTCTCTGAGACACCACACAATCCATGGAAATATCAACGAAAATCATCTCACTTAAATAAGGGTGTATAAATGAAAAAGTTCAAGAATTTCGAGGACTCAGCGCCCTTCTTATTGGTATTAAAGAAGAGCGTCCAGGATAACACCTCCAGCTAACATCCGCATTTCCTTGGGACCCAGATTCCCCATTGGGTAAATGTGCCTTGGAAGCATCCAGCACTTAGAACCAAGAAACAAAGTGCGAAGATAAAGCCCTTGAAGTCACATTGGCCTTATAGAACGTGGAACAAAAATCAAGGTGCTTTGTTACCGTGAGTGAAACACGATGAGCACAGCACTGAGAAACAAAATTTGGCCAAACCAGCCTCCAATACAATATTTGTTTAATGGGTAAATCCCATCAAAACTGCTGGTGGCAAGGGACTAAAAATGCATAAACCATTTCTGTCAGAAACAACACTGTGCAGTGGCCGTCTTAGCACTATCATCATCCTTCGTGAATAGGGAAACATGAGGGAAAGTGTTCACGGAAGACTGACGAGAGTGCCACATAGTGGTCTCTGAGACACCACACAATCCATGGAAATATCAACGAAAATCATCTCACTTAAATAAGGGTGTATAAATGAAAAAGTTCAAGAATTTCGAGGACTCAGCGCCCTTCTTATTGGTATTAAAGAAGAGCGTCAAGGAAAACACCTCCAGCTAACATCCGCGTTTTCAATAGGGACCCAGATTCCCCATTGGGTGAATGTGCCTTGGAATATTCAGCATTTAGAAACAAGAAACAAAGAGCGATGATAAAGCCCTTGAAGTCACATCGGCCTTATAGAACCTGGAACAAAAATCAAGGTGCTTTGTTACCGTGAGTGAAACACGATGAACACAGCACTGAGAAAAAAAATTTCGCCAAACCAGCGTCCAATGCAATGTTTGCTTCATGGGTAAATCCCATCAAAACTGCTGGTGGCAATGGAACGAAAATGCCTAAACCATTTCTGTGAGAAGCAACACTGTGCAGTGGCCTTCAAAGCACTATCATCATCCTTCGTGAATAGGGAAACATGAGGGAAGGTGTTCACTGAAACCTGACGAGAGTGCCACATAGTGGCCTCTGAGACACCACACAACCCACGGAAATATCAACGAACATCATCTCACTTAAATAAGTGAATCTAAATGAAAAAGTTCAAGAATTTCGGGAATTCAGCGCACTTCTTATTGGTATTAAAGAAGAGCGTCCAGGATAACACCTCCAGGTAACATCCGCATTTTCAATAGGGACCCAGATTCCACAGTAGGTGAATGTGCCTTGAAATATCCAGCACTTAGATCCAAGAAATAAAGTGCAAAGATAAAGCCCTTGAAGTCACATCGGCCTTATAGAACGTGGAACAAATATCAAGGTGCTTTTTTACCGTGAGTGAAACACGATCAGCACAGCACTGAGAAACACAATTTGGCCATACCAGCCTTCAATGCAATATTTGTTTAATGGGTAAATCCCATCAAAACTGTTGGTGGCAATGGAACAAAAATGCCGCAATCATTTCTGTCAGAAAAAACACTGTGCAGTGGCCTTCATAGCACTATCATCATCCTTCGTGAATAGGGAAACATGAGGGAAAGTGTTCACAGAAGAGTGACGATAGTGCCACATAGTGGTCTCTGAGACAAAACACAATCCACGGAAATATCAACGAACATCATCTCAGTTAAATAAGTGGGTCTAAATGAAAAATATCAAGAATTTCGAGGACTCAGCGGCCTTCTTATTGGTATTAAAGAAGAGCGTCCAGGATAACACCTACAGCTAACATCCGCGTTTCCTTGGGACCCAGATTCCCCATTGGGTGAATGTGCCTTGGAAATATCCAGCACTTAGAACCAAGAAACAAAGAGCGAAGATAAAGCCCTTGAAGTCACATCGGCGTTATAGAACGTGGAACAAAAATCAAGGTGATTTGTTACCGTGAGTGAAACACGATGAGCACAGCACTGAGAAACAAAATTTGGCCAAACCAGCCTCCAATGCAATATTTGTTTAATGGGTAAATTCCATCAAAACTGCTGGTGGCAATGGAACAAAAATGCCTCAATCATTTCTGTCAGAAAAAACACTGTGCAGTGGCCTTCATAGCACTATCATCATCCTTCGTGAATAGGGAAACATGAGGGAAAGTGTTCACAGAAGAGTGACGATAGTGCCACATAGTGGTCTCTGAGACAAAACACAATCCACGGAAATATCAACGAACATCATCTCAGTTAAATAAGTGGGTCTAAATGAAAAATATCAAGAATTTCGAGGACTCAGCGGCCTTCTTATTGGTATTAAAGAAGAGCGTCCAGGATAACACCTCCAGCTAACATCCGCATTTCCTTGGGACCCAGATTCCCCATTGGGTAAATGTGCCTTGGAAGCATCCAGCACTTAGAACCAAGAAACAAAGTGCGAAGATAAAGCCCTTGAAGTCACATTGGCCTTATAGAACGTGGAACAAAAATCAAGGTGCTTTGTTACCGTNGGTGATTTGTTACCGTGAGTGAAACACGATGAGCACAGCACTGAGAAACAAAATTTGGCCAAACCAGCCTCCAATGCAATATTTGTTTAATGGGTAAATTCCATCAAAACTGCTGGTGGCAATGGAACAAAAATGCCTCAATCATTTCTGTCAGAAACAACACTGTGCAGT
>NW_023249727.1:0-981 GCF_002007445.2 Ailuropoda melanoleuca | reverse complement strand
TTTGAGATTATCCCACAACTCCCTCAAAAGTTCAGAAATAGCTGAAATAAATCCAATAAATCACCAAAATAGTAATTATTAAAAGTTTATTGTGCTCACCACAAAAAATAGTTTGTGAGCCAGGAACACTCAAACCAAAACATGGAATGAGGCTCAGGGATATATTGTTATAGAACAGTCTATATAGTGAGAAAGCAGTGACTATTCTTCAATGACTTGTAATAATAATAGAATTTTCTTAAGATAGTTAATTGGTTGGTGATTATCTCATATTAATTTTGGGAAACGGTTTTGTTTATAAATTCCAGAGGCATAAGCAATAAATGACCCAGGTCAATTAGTCTTGAAAAGTAAGCTAAAGTAAGCTTCTTTGCTGGAACTTTATCGTGTGCGTAAGGGGGTTAAGAGGTGGGTTGGATTTAGGTGTTGTGCTTGGTTCCCATGCAGTTAAGTATGAGCTTCATATTTCTCTAGCCTTACCTTTTGCTTAGTGTGAGAGCTGAGCTCCTGGAGGAATTTTCTCAATGTTTTTATTCCATTCTCAGCTTTAGAGTTTCTTATGTGCCTTTGTCTCAGAGAAGGTCTCTCTTTATCCTTCTGCCTCTCCTCTAGTGGCAGACTGCTTTACTGGTTACTCAATGCAGTGAGCTAAATGTGTGTGCCCCAAAATCAGATGTTAAAGACCTAACCCCCGATATCTCAGAATATGACTGTTTGGAGATAGGGCCTTTGAAGAAGTGATTAAATTAAAATAAGGCCCTTAGGGTGGGTCTTCATCCAATCTGTCTGGTCACCCGATAAAAAGAGGATATTTGGACACAAAGTGAGACATCAGGAATATGCACACAGAGAGGAAAGACCACAGGAGGACACAGCAAGAAACTCTGCAAGTCAAGTAGAGCTACTAACACCTTGATTTTGATCTTGGACTTCCAGCCTCCAAAATTACAAGAACATAAATTTCTGTTAAGCTACCCTGTT
>NW_023249726.1:0-3325 GCF_002007445.2 Ailuropoda melanoleuca | reverse complement strand
CCCCTAAATTTGTCTTGCTATGTCTATATAAAGAAAGTAAAATATCCCTAAATGTTTTAAATCAAACTGTTCTTTTGTATCTCAGTTTCTCCTTACCCACATGTTGACATCATTTTTTTTCAACAGCTTACCAAAGGTGATGGAAGGAATAAATAATAGAATTATAAATACGATATTCACTTACATTATATAAACTTAAGTGATACATGCCAGTTATCAATAATTCTTGATAGTTTCTCAAAAATTTTTTAAACAGGATGAGTCTTTGCCCTTTAATAATGATAGTTCTTATATTTTAATGAATGAAAACTTAGTGTCAATTCTGTCTCACTTCCTTTCTTGCTCTAGCAATGCAAATATTAGAAAGTATCGCCTTAAAGCTTTAATGCTTATAGAGTTAATTATCAAGTTCAGACAAAGGAAAAAACAAAGGACAAGTTGTATTCTAAATTATAATTTGGGGAGGGAAGTTTCAGCGTCCTTTCCTAACTGTAGCATCAACTCTGCCTAAATTTTGGAAGACATGAGCAAAAATCCTATTTGGACTATTTAAACGCTCTTCATACATTTTTTTGCTTACAGCAATATTTTTAACAAATTGTGATCTTTCGTTCAGAAGTACTACCTTTTGCCAAGCAAGAAGCTTTTTTATTTATTTTTATTTATTTTTTTAGAAAGTGTTTTCTAATTGAAGCGTTGTTTGTGGATACAATAATGATTAATCATTGGAACTTTATTTTGAAAAATGCAAAGTCATTTGAATGGAACTCCGTTTCTTCTTCTCTTTTGAGTGAGAATAGTTATCAACAATCTCTAACTCTATATTTCTGACGTAGAATGACATACAATTGTTAATACTTTCTTAGCAGTTTCTATACCTAAATGCTATTTTCCCATTGCAACTGATCAGAATTCCTTTTTGTAAATTTTAGACCACAAGCCTTCTTCTTATCTATTATGCAAAGCACTGCTGTAATTCTTAAAGCCATTCATTATAGATTTATTATCACTGGTCTCTATTTGTCTAGGCACTTAAATACCCATGCCTTCTCTGCTGCATTTCTCAAGAACTCATTACATTTCTTTTATTTGTTTGGCACATTGATCTCAATTCTGGTCCTTACTTCCAGGTTCTGCCCTTTTATTACCCAATCCAGCTAGAACAGAAGGAAGACTGACAACTTTCATTTAACTGTCAGGTCCTTCTGGGGTCCACTAGCTGCAGTAAAATGACTCTACATTGTATTTAACGAACCATGAAGATAGTAAGACCCATAAAAAAAAGTTTTCATGCCCTTAGAGCAAGAGGCTAGTCTCATCTTCTATTAAAGCTGTTTAACAGCCCACAACAACTGCCAGACATGGGGGAAAAGGTGAAATGGTGATGTAACTGAGCTACTCACCTCCCATAACGAAGCATCTGTTCAAAAAATAGAGTGCTCTCTCCCTCTTAGAAACTCACAAGGCAAAGGTGAACCAAGTAGTGAGATAAAGACTCAATTAAACAATACATGTTATAATTGGAATGAGAGAGGAAAAGGAGGTTGGAAAGAAATAGGAAAATGACAGGAGGTGTTTCAGCAATTTAAATATTGTTCATTAGTGAGAATGAAATTCTACCTACTGTTATAGCAATTAGGTTCCACACAATTTGGCAAGAATAATATTAAGCAGCAGATAAATTTTTTGTTTGTTTTGTATACACAATAAAATTCCTGTATTATTTCCACATAATGTTGGAGTTTGACCTCTCTCCCAGGAGTTATATTCTCCTCCCTATGTCTGGACATGTTGGCTATCAGTTTAAAGGAGAGAAAACAATAATTAGTAAGAAAGCAGTTAGGATGGTTGTGCTTTATAAACACAGATACACTCATTTTCCCAGGAAGACTTCTAACATCTCATATTCGCCTCAAATTTTTACGGCTTTGTTCATTTCATCTTAAAGCTAAAGTGGAGTTGATTTTCTTCTGCAAAAAAAAGAAAGGAAGAATTAACATATATTCAGTTTGTAGCCACATGTTTCAATAGATAAAATGCTGACTGATAACCAGCAGCCCTACTGTACCCCAGATCTACAAACTTTGCCGCGTCGACCTGCTTCAGTATTGCAATTTCACTACTTGTACCTTTGAGTCTTTAGATTGTGAAAGTAAGTTTCCACAAGTCACCTGTGAAATGCTGCCCCATTCAGGAGATATAACGCATTAGGTTAAGCTATCGTCATACAAGGGTATTTTGCAGAAATAAATTTCAGAAAATTACAGGCGATATTATGTAGAAAAAAGAGGTAGGCTGCAGAGCAACAATGAAAGCAGGGCCACCACTCGTTTGGCAACTGGAAAAGTGGATGGATTTCTGCTCATAATTCATCTCTTAGCCAGATGTCATGAGACAGGGCACAGTCAGCACAACCTAGAACCGTATGTGGTGACCTCAGGGGAAGGGATTGGTGTAGCGCTGGAAGCGCTTCAGGACAGGCTAACCCTGGGAAGAAATGCCCCAAACGGGGCTGGGAACTTCAGGCCTTACTAACAACAGGGAACTGAGAGTAAAACTTATCTTCCTTCAGGGAGTCATAGGACAAGAAAAGGGAGAAGGAATTTGGTAAATGAGAAGCTAGCAAAGGTTGATTTGTTTGTTTGTTTGTTTTAGTCTATGTCACAATTTTGCCCGGGCTTACTCTGTGGATATGAGTTCATTTCCTGTGGAGTTTTCACTGGGGAGATTTATTTAGGAGAGATTTGAAGCACGTCGGCATCCTTCAAAATGACTGTATGCAGAGTAGGCAGAGCCCATAAATACTAAGGATAACTTGTCATTAGGTTGGGTAATTGGATTTTAACCAAACCAATCAAAGTTTTTATTTTTCTTTTTATAAAAGCATCTGTAAAGTGTCTGCCTTTAGCTTGCCAAAACAAATGAAAAACATCTCTGTTATTTTGCTTATAAGGAAACATGAATGCTTATGGCTGCATACATCTCTCCATATGTATTGTAAGGATGCACTAAAAGAAACTTCTTGGAGGCTGAGCATTGACTATCACATGAAAAGAAAACTGAAAGGCATTTTGCAGGTTTGTGTGGCATATGCCTGACCTTTTAAATATGTATCCAGAGGTTTTGTGGGTTAGGCTGTTCATGACCAAGTCCATCATGTCAGAAAAGTTAAGCCTGCAGTCAGACTGGTGCCTTAATGAAAGCAGATTTGACCCAAAATTCCTATGTCCATCTAAAAATGCAGTGCACTTAATATATCCCTTTAGCTCTGGGTTCGAGTAGTAGAAAATGTTTGTTTTATTGGCCTCTAGCTATATAAATATAC
>NW_023249725.1:0-3439 GCF_002007445.2 Ailuropoda melanoleuca | reverse complement strand
GACTTTATTCCACTCTGGCTGTGTTGCCCTGCTGGGTTTCTCACCCTCTCTGGGCTTCATTTTCCCACCTGTAAGGTGGAGGTGTGGGGCAGTCATCTCAAACTCCCTTTGACATGGGAGGGATGTTCTGGTCCCTTGTAGACAGGGCCTCAGAAGCTTCCAGGAGAGAAATCCTGTCACCGCCCGCCTCCCTCCTGGTCTGGTTCTTCTGTAGGTCTGCCTTTGATGCCAGCTCATTTCCCAGGTTGAGGGTTAATTACTCACAGGCGCTATCTGCTCATCTCCCAGGCCTCTTATCTGGGACATAAGCATTTAGGCAAACACATTAGGCCAAAGCAGGCCAGGCACCCGGGAACCAGAGCCCTTTGACAAACATCTCTGGGCTTCTCTCAGCCGTGGAGGATGGACACAGATGCTGGCTTGTGCTCCTCGCTGGCCCCTGACCCCAAAGGCCTGTCCAGCCCACACCTTCAGGATTGACCCACGGGTCCTGAAAGTTCCAGGCACCCGAATTCAGTCCCCCCCGGGACCGTGTTCAGCAAGACTGAGCTCTGGGCTGGCTCTCCCCACTGGCCTGCTCAGCTAGACAGACGCACCCCGACAGGGCCTCAGTCAATCACAGTGAGGCAGAGAAATCCTACATAGACTTCCACGGCCACGCCTGGGAGATTAGGGGATTCTCTGTGATTTAGGTTGATCAACAGATTTTTCTGGAAGAAAATGGGGCTGTGACCAAGCATATGCTGTCCCTGGGGCCTGGGTTCAAACTCTCAGGTGCACTAGCCCACTCACCCTCCCACCAGCCAGTGAACAGGCCTCAGGCTCCCATCACAGGTGAGGATCTGAGCCCCAAGGAAGCCAAGTGACTTCCTTCGGGCAACTGGGGAAGGAGGCTCACACTGTCTGGGCTTCTCAGGGGGCGGAGCCTGGGCCAGCTGCCTCCCTTACCTGCCTTCCCCCAGTGCTCACCTCACACCCAGAGATGGATGCCGTCATTAGCCCTGAGGTTCAGGGGGCGGGGGTCGGTGGAGGTGGGTGGGAAGCCACGTCCTCCCGGTCCCACGGCAGGGGCAGGGCAGCACCCTATCACCCACCTGGCTCCGGGGAACTTCAAAATCCCTTCTCTGTGTATCATACTGCAAAGCCCACAGACAGAAGGCCCTCTGGGGAAATAGAGAAAGAGAATTCATAACTCTGATGTATTTGCATGGATTTCTACCTCGTACCAGGGATTTTCGCATACTTATCATCTGGTGATTCCACCACAACCCTTTGAGGTAAGCAGTATAGATGTTTATTTAACAAATATTTATGTAGTGCTTACTGTGTGCTGGGCATTCTTCTAAGCACTTTATAAATATTCATGTGCTTAACCTACATTAAAAACTCCACGAGATAGACTCTGTTATGTTCCCCATTTTATAAATGAGGAAGCCGAGGCACAGAGAGGGGAAGGAACTGACTCAAAGCCACACAGCTAGTGAGTGACAGAGCCAGGATTCTGTCTGCAGCAGTCCAGCTCCTGGCTCTTCCCCTTTGNGGCTCCTGGCTCTTCCCCTTCGTGCTGAGGCCTTCTTGTCCTCACATTTTCGGGTTGGGAAGGAGCTCAGAGCAGGAAGTCGCCTGCCGCAGGAGGGGCAGCAGGTAAAATGGCAGGGCCCGGCCTTGAACAACGCCGACCTGGGGAGGGAAGCCGTGGGCCATCCTTCTGCCTCCTGCCCCAGGGGCCCCGGGGTCCCCAGTGTGGAGGGTGCTCTTTGTCTCGCAGCAAAGCTGATGAGCTTGGATCCATTTCAGAGAAGCGTGCCTCTGCCCCAGGGTCGAGGCTGAAGGGAACAGGGCCCTAAGTGACAGGCACGGCCGCAGAGCGGGGA
The DNA here is from genome assembly GCF_002007445.2 of Ailuropoda melanoleuca. Classification (NCBI taxonomy): domain Eukaryota; kingdom Metazoa; phylum Chordata; class Mammalia; order Carnivora; family Ursidae; genus Ailuropoda; species Ailuropoda melanoleuca. The sequence goes on along the minus strand of NW_023249725.1, from coordinate 1,565 downwards.
TTAGCAGAGCTGGAGGCTGTGCCTGAGTCCCACACGCCAGCTACAGAATCAGCGAGCTTTAAGACCCTTATCTCACCGAGGAAATCTCATAATCCCTCATGGGACATGTGGCCTTTCTTTCTTCTGTTCCTCATCTTTGTCCTGCTGTTTGTATCACTCAATCCCTGGACAGCCTGAGATGTACGTGGGAACAAGGGCAGTATGTATGTCCTGGTATTCAGTGCTGGGGGCTGTAGCATTTGCTTCGGGGCATTCCCATCAACGCAGAGCCTGAGACAAGCATTCAGGTGCAGGTAGTTTATTTGGGAGTGACCCCAGGAAACACCAGCAGGGAGGAAAGGAGTGAGGCAGGAGAAGGAAGGAGCACGGTACAAGCTGTAGCAGGACCATCCGGGAGGCAGGACGGGGTATGCCTCAGGATTGCCCTCCCTGGGATGCGGCAGCTGGGGCATTTATCCACCAGTCCCCTTCCCTCACTGAATGAACGTCTCTTTGGGGGCGTTCCTGCTCTGGTCTACCCCTGTGGGCCCAGCATGCCCACGGTGGGGTCTCCTCTGCGGTGGGGATGCCAGCCCTGCATCTGTGTCCTCACCCCATGATTGTGTTCTGCTGCTGCCCGATGTGAACTGAGCGCCTGCTCTGAGCCAGGCTCCTGCTAAAGGCTTTCCCTGAATTATGGCACCTAAATNAGTGGGGATGCCAGCCCTGCATCTGTGTCCTCACCCCATGATTGTGTTCTGCTGCTGCCACCGATGTGAACTGAGCGCCTGCTCTGAGCCAGGCTCCTGCTAAAGGCTTTCCCTGAATTATGGCACCTAAATCCCCTTTCTGTGGATTTGACTGACCTTCTGCAGGTCAGGAAACTGAGGCACAGAATCTGTGGGAGCGTAGTATTCAGACCTAGACCCTCCATCATCAAGCCTTTGATAAGCGCCCTCTGCGTGCGTGGTCCTGGCAAGGACTACAAAACCCACATCCCTTGTCCTCGCACCTCTCCAGGGCACGGAGACTGTATTTTCCAGATTCTCCAGGATGGTCCCAGTTGCAAGTATTTTTTTATCCTTTTCAATACAGACAGTTTGTGACATACATAATCAAATGCATGCAAATGTTTAAACCTTTGTAATACTTTTTGCATGAATAAATACACTCTTCCCTTCCTACCGGGGAAGTCATATCTAACAGGAAATTCGAGTCGGGGCTGGGAAAAAGTGGTCGTGGAACCAAAGGGAAGGGAGCCTTATTGAGCCTCAGAGCCTCCACCTGCCCTGCCTGTACCTCACTGATTGAGGTCATTGGGGCTCCCCAGCGCCTTCCCGAGGGCCTGGAACATCTTGGGGCTCCCTAGGTGATGTACCTCACCCTCTCTTGGCCTTCTGGGCGGCTTGGCCTCCTCCTTGTCTGTCCTCATCATCACATATGCCCCTGCCCTCCTGTCAGGAGTCGGGCCACCGTTGGGCAGTGTGGCTCTGTGGTTAGGATCACGGCTCTGGGTTTGACCCGATAGTGTGCAAGCTTCTGACCTGGCCCTAGTCACTGGCATGCTCTGGGCCTCAGTTTCCTCC
>NW_023249724.1:0-1446 GCF_002007445.2 Ailuropoda melanoleuca | reverse complement strand
GATCTCTACTAATGAACATCTCCAGTGCTGAGTTTCGAGGTATGAAGCGGGGAGCCGTGAAACCGCGCACATATATCGGAAGCTAAACAGAAGGGGAAGGGAGCCGCCGTGTCAGGGCACCGGGAAGTGGTAGCCACCTGCAAGGGGGAGTGGACAGACCGCGGACCCGCACGCTTGAGACAGCAGGCTGAGAAGGGAGCTCCGGGAGCGCACGCGGGACGGCTGGCGGTTGGCGGGCCACCTGCACGGGGGAGCAGGCGGACTCGCGGACGGCACCCGCGAGACAACAGACTTAGAACGCGAGCTCCAGGAGCGCGCGCGCAGGGCGGCTGGCGGGCCACCTGCACCGGGGAGCGGGCGGACCGCGGACCCGCACTCTGGAAACGGCAGACTGAGTCCGTGAGCCGGGAGCGTGCACCACCAAGCATCTCACGGAGCTCCGGAGCTCCGGTGTGCTCACTGGATCGAGGCTGAGACCGGGAGCTCCGGGAGCGTCCGCGGGGCGGCTGGCGGCTGGAGGGCCACCTGCACGGGGGAGCAGGCGGACTCGCGGTCAGCACCCGTGAGACACCAGACTGAGACGGGGAGCTCCGGGAGCCCGCGCGGGGCGGCTGGCGGNAAACACAAAGGACAGAGACCTGCCGGCCCTGGAAGTGAAGGCTGAGACGCCGGGTGTGGGGCCCACAGCCCGGGATGCTGCAGGGTTGAGCAGCACCAACAGAAACAGAGTTAAAGTGGAGAGAACATCAGTGGAGAACGATCCGCGATCCCTCTGTTCTGAGACAGAGGCTGAATTTCAGCCGCTGCTGCTCTCTCAGAAGAGGCATAGCAAACCGCCAGGGAAAGCCGCCAGAGAACAAAAGCCCGGAAATACCGGCTCACAGGGTGCCCATCCCCATCCCCCCTCGCAAGGGACACAGAGACTCTACCCAAACAGGGTTTTCTGAGTACCTGCAGGCAGGCCCCTCCCCCAGAAGGCAGGCTGAAAAATCAAGAAGCCCACAACCCGGAGCGCCTGAGTGGCGCAGTCACCAAGCACCTGTCTTCGGATTAGGGTGTGATCACAACGCTCCGTAAGGAGTCCTTCATCGGGCTTCTCCACNATCGGGCTTCTCCACCGGGAACCTGCTTCTTCTTCTCCCACTCCTCTGCTTGGGTTCCCTTTCTTGCTGACTGTCTCTCTCTATCTCTCAAATAAATAAATAAACTCTTTAAGGAAGAGGCCCAAATCCCTAAGATCTCTATAAAACAAGGGCGCACGGCCTGGGTCCCAGTCAACACTTGGGCTCTGGACAACCCTGCAATCTCTCTTCATCAGAATGACGAGAAAGAGAAGTCCCCCCAGCAAAGAAAAGATACTGAGTCTGTGGCCTCTGCCACAGAATCAATACATACGGATGTATCCCAATTATCAGAAATGGAATTCAGAGCAACAATGGTCAAGAT
>NW_023249723.1:0-1153 GCF_002007445.2 Ailuropoda melanoleuca | reverse complement strand
GCAGAAATCAATGAATTAGAAACCAGAAGTACAGTAGAGCAGATCAACAGGTCTAGAAGCTGGTTCTTTGAATCAATAAAATTGACAGACCACTGGCAAGACTTATCCAAAAGAAAAGAGAAAGTNGAGAAAGGACTGAGATTATTAAAATTATGACTGAAAAGGGAGAGGTCACGACCAGCACCATTGAAATTGCAAGGATTATTAGAAACTTTTATCAACAGCTATATGCCAAAAAACTAAACAATCTGGAAGAGATGGAGGCCTTCCTGGAAACCTATAAACTACCAAGACTGAAACAGGAAGAAATAGATTTCTTAAATAGGCCAATTAACTATGAAGAAATTGAGTCAGTGATAAACAACCTTCCAAATAATAAAACTCCAGGCCCAGACGGTTTTCCTGGGGAATTCTACCAAACATTCAAAGAAGAAATAATACCTATTCTCCTAAAGCTATTTCAAAAAATAGAAACAGAAGGAAAGCTACCAAACTCATTCTATGAGGCTAATATTACCTTGATCCCCAAACCAGGCAAAGACCCCCTCAAAAAGGAGAATTACAGACCGATTTCTCTAATGAATATGGATGCCAAAATCCTCAACAAGATCCTTGCTAATAGAATCCAACAGTACATTAAAAGGATTATCCATCATGACCAAGTGGGATTCATACCTGGTTGATGCAAGCGTGGTTCAACATTCACAAATTGATCAGCGTGATACATCATATCAACAAAAGGACTCAAGAACCATATGATCCTCTCAATTGATGCAGAAAAAGCATTTGACAAAATACAGCATCCTTTCCTGATTAAAACCCTTCAGAGTGTAGGAATAGAGGGTACATTTCTCAATCTCATAAAAGCCATCTATGAAAAGCCTACTGCAAGCATTATTCTCAATGGGGAAAAGCTGGAAGCCTTTCCCTTAAGATCAGGAACACGACAAGGATGCCCACTCTCGCCACTATTATTCAACATAGNCCCTTAAGATCAGGAACACAACAAGGATGCCCACTCTCGCCACTATTATTCAACATAGTGCTAGAAGTCCTTGCAACAGCAATCAAACAACAAAAATTGATCAAAGGTATCCAAATCGGCAAAGAAGAAGTCAAAATGTCTCTCTTCGCAGATGACATGATACTCTAT
>NW_023249722.1:588-808 GCF_002007445.2 Ailuropoda melanoleuca | reverse complement strand
AGGTGGAACAGGAATCAAGGTGCTTTGGTACCGTGAGTGAAACACGACAAACACAGCACTTTTGAGAAAGAAAATTCGGGTAAAACCCGCTCCAACGAAATGCTTGCTCCCTGGGGAAATCCTGTCAAAACTGCTGGCGGCAAAGGAACGAAAATGTCCAAAACACGTCCGTCAGAAACAACACCGTACAGGGACCGTCTTAGCACTATCATCACCCTCG
>NW_023249722.1:228-409 GCF_002007445.2 Ailuropoda melanoleuca | reverse complement strand
GGTAATAAAGCAGAGCGTCCAGGAAAACACCTCCAGCGAACAGCAGCCTTTTCACTGGGGACCCCGTTTCCACATTGGGTGTAGAGGCCTGTGGAGGTTCCAGCCCTTAGAACCAAGAAACAAAATGTGAGGGGAAAGCCCTTGAATTCACGACAGCCTTATGGAAGGTGGAACAGGAATC
>NW_023249722.1:0-210 GCF_002007445.2 Ailuropoda melanoleuca | reverse complement strand
GTGAAACACGACGAACACAGCACTGAGAAAGACAATTCGGCCAAAATCCGCTTCCAACGAAATGCTTGCTCCCTGGGGAAATCCTGTCAAAACTGCTGGCGGCAATGGAACCAAAAGGCCCAAACCAAGTCCGTTCGACACAACACCGTACAAGGACCGTCTTAGCACTATCATCACCCTTCGTGAATAGGGAAACATGAGGGAAAGTGG
>NW_023249721.1:0-1141 GCF_002007445.2 Ailuropoda melanoleuca | reverse complement strand
GGGCCTTGGAGAAATTGAGGAAACTCAGGAAAGAGGCAGCAGCAAGGAAAGGGGTCTGCCCTCCAGCCTCAACAGATGAGACTTTGGAGCACCATCTTCAGAGACTAAGAAAACTCATCAGAAAACGCTCTGAAGAGAGAGCTCTCAGAGTCATGTTGGAAGGAGAACAAGAAGAAGAGAGGAAAAGAGAACTAAAAAAGAAACAGAGGAAAGAAAANATAATGCCTGGAAATCAAGTTCTTCAGTGGACTACTACAGCAGTCATTTGAAAGCTAAGTCCTGACTATTTAGTTGCTGAACGTCTTGCTTGGAATAAAACCGAAATAAACAGTTGTTCTACAATGTTCTTATTAAGGCATGATTGGGATCAGTACCTGGTGCCATCTGATCATCCCAAAGGCAACTCCGTTCCCCAAGGATGGGTCCTTCCCCCGCTCCCCAGCAGCGACATCTGGGCAACGGCCGTTAAGCTGCATTAGTAAGATGCTCCAGGACTGTGGTCCGGCCAAGGCTCTTTCCAGCTGGAAATACTAGTGATGCCACCGTCTTCTTGTGCTGTAGACTAAACCACAACCTCTAAACTCCGTGTGGCATTGTCTTACCCAGAGTTGCGTTTTTCTTGCGTGCTCTGTCTTGGCCAGAGATGCCTCTTGAATCAGGAGATTATATGGTTCTTCGNAGGAGATTAATATGGTTCTTCGGGAAAGGACCTAGGTGAACTGCGGTTTTTACCACAGGCAGTGGCCTTGGTTCACCAAATTTGCCTCTGTTTTGAAGGGGCTTGGTCCAGAGTGACTTGTTAATTTACTCTTAACTGCCTTGTGTGGTGATGGGTAAGTACACTCCATGCACTCAACACAAGTGTGCACTGGGTAGACTTAGCAGCCCTCCCCCAGTACTGAGCGTGAAGGCAGGCTTGACGTAAAACCTCCTTACCCTCCCTACCCAGAGAACCCTCTGACTTCTAGGAGAAAAGGTCAGAAAGGCCTCATCTCTGGTTTTGTGAATCCCACTTTCCGTGCAGCCTGAGAGGCTGCGGGCTGCAGGCTAGGCTGCCAGGAAGGCTCAGTGGCCTGGTCTGGTAGTCCTGAGAACTTGGAAAACCTGCACCCTTATTGGACTGTGTTTTAATGGATAATGG
>NW_023249720.1:629-1363 GCF_002007445.2 Ailuropoda melanoleuca | reverse complement strand
ATTGGTAATAAAGCAGAGCGTCCAGGAAAACACCTCCAGCGAACAGCAGCCTTTTCACTGGGGACCCCGGTACCACATTGGTTGTAGGGGCCTCGGGAGGATCCAGCCCTTAGATNAAAGCCCTTGAAGTCACGACGGCCTTATGGAAGGTGGAACAGGAATCAAGGTGCTTTGGTACCGTGAGTGAAACACGATGAACACAGCTCTGAGAAACACAATTCGGCAAACCCCGCTTCCAACGAAATCTTTGCTCCCTGGAGAAATCCTGTCAAAACTGCTGGCGCCAATGGAACGAAAAGGTCCAAAACACGTCCGTCAGAAACAACACCGTACAGGGACCGTCTTAGCACTATCATCACCCTTCGTGAATAGGAAAACATGAGGGAAAGTGGTCGCGGAATCCTGACGAGAGTGCCCCATAGTGGTCAATGAGACAACACAGAGTCCAGGGAAATATCAACGATCAACATCTCTCGTGAGTAAGGGAGAATGAATGAAAAGAGTCAGGATTTTCGAGGACTCAGCGCCCTTCTCATTGGTAATAAAGCAGAGCGTCCAGGAAAACACCTCCAGCGAACAGCATCCTTTTCACTGGGGACCCTGATTCCACATTGGGTGTAGGAGCCTGGGGAGGATCCTGCCCTTAGAAGCAAGAAACAAAGTGTGAGGGGAAAGCCCTTGAAGTCACGACGGCCTTATGGAAGGTGGAACAGGAATCAAGGAGCTTTGGTACC
>NW_023249720.1:0-157 GCF_002007445.2 Ailuropoda melanoleuca | reverse complement strand
TCCAGCCCATAGAACAAAGAAACAAAGTGTGAGGGGAAAGCCCTTGAAGTCACGACGGCCTTATGCAAGGTGGAAAAGGAATCAAAGTGCTTTGGTACCGTGAGTGAAACACGACGAACAAAGCACTGAGAAACAGAATTCGGCCAAAACCCGCTTC
>NW_023249719.1:370-557 GCF_002007445.2 Ailuropoda melanoleuca | reverse complement strand
GTACCAAAGCACCTTGACTCCTGTTCCACCTTCCATAAGGCCGTCGTGACTTCAAGGGCTTTCCCCTCACAATTTTTTTCTTGCTTCTAAGGGCTGAATATTCCCCAGGCTCCTACACCCAATGTGGAATTGGTGTCCCCCGTGAAAAGGCTGCTGTTCGCTGGAGGTGGTTTCCTGGACGCTCTGC
>NW_023249719.1:0-177 GCF_002007445.2 Ailuropoda melanoleuca | reverse complement strand
AAGGGTGATGATAGTGCTAAGACGGTCCCTGTACGGTGTTGTTTCTGACGGGCGTGTTTTGGGCCTTTTCGTTCCATTGCCGCCAGCACTTTTGTCTGGTTTTCCTCAGGGAGCATGCATTTCGTTGGAAGCGGGTTTTGGCCGAAATGTCTTTCTCAGTGCTGTGTTTGTCGTGTT
>NW_023249718.1:682-784 GCF_002007445.2 Ailuropoda melanoleuca | reverse complement strand
GGAGCATGAATGAAAAGGTTCAGGATTTTGAGGACTCAGCGCCCTTCTCATTGGTAATAAAGCAGAGCGTCGAGGGAAACACCTCCAGCGAAGAGCAGCCTT
>NW_023249718.1:0-179 GCF_002007445.2 Ailuropoda melanoleuca | reverse complement strand
TTCTCATTGATAATAAAGCAGAGGGTCCAGGGAAACACCTCCAGCGAACAGCAGCCTTTTCACTGGGGACCCCGATTCCACATTGGGTGTGGGGGCGTGGGGAGGATTTAGCCCTTAGAACCAAGAAACAAAGTGTGAGGGGAAAGCCCTTGAAGTCACGACGGCCTTATGGAAGGTGG
>NW_023249717.1:0-1129 GCF_002007445.2 Ailuropoda melanoleuca | reverse complement strand
TTTGTGTATGGAATATGATAAAAACACTACAATCTAGGAATAGAAGGAAACTATCTCAAGATAAACCGTTTTATGAAAAACCCACTGCAAACATGATACTCGATGGCAAAATAGTGAACACTGTTCCTGTATGATCAGGAACAATGCAATTATGCCTGTTTCCCTGACTTGTACTCAACATACCACTGGAAGTTCTAAAGAGCAATTAAAGAAAGAAAAAGAAATGAAAGGCATCCAAACTGGAAAGGAAGAAATACATTTATGTGTGCAGACAGTGTGATCTTACATGCAGAAAACCCTAGTGATGCCACAAAAACATTACTAGAAATAATAAATTAATTCAGCCATGTAACTGGTTACAAAGCCGACCCTCAAAAAATCAGTTGCATTTTTACATATGAACAGTGAACATATGAAAAGGAAATAAAATAATTACATTTTTTTGACATCTACAAGAATGAGACTATCACTTCCTGCCGGTCAGAATGGCTGATATAAAAGACAAGAAATAATAAGTGTTGGTGCAGGGGTGGGGAAGAGGGAACCCCTTACACTGCTGGTGGGAATGCAAACTGGTGTAGCCACTGTGGAAAACAGTATGGAGATTCCTCAAAAATTTAAAAATAGAACCACCCTATGGTCAAGTAATGCTGCTTGTAAAGAAATAAAACTCTAATTTGAAACCATATATGCACCTAATATCCATAGTTTCATTGTTTATAATTGTCAAGATATGAAGCAGCCAAGTGTCCAGTGATAGATGAATGGATAAAGAAGATCGGTATGTGTACACACACACACACACACACACACACACAAACACACACACTGGAATATTACTCAGCCATAAGAAAGAATGAGATCTTTCCTCCTGCAACAACATGGATGGATCTAGAGGGTGCTATATCAAGTGAAATAAATCAGACAAGGACAAATACTATATGATCTCGCTTATATGTATAATCTGAGAAACAGAACAAACAGACAAATACAGAGAACAAAGTGGTACTTGTGACAACGCAGGTGTGGGGGGGTATTTAAAGGATATTAAGGGGTACAAATGAGATCTTGCCATTTGCAACAACATGGATGGATCTAGAGAATATAATGTTAAGTGAAATCAGTCAGA
>NW_023249716.1:219-1204 GCF_002007445.2 Ailuropoda melanoleuca | reverse complement strand
GGATTTGCTTGGTCTTAATCCCATAAATGATGGGATTCATCACAGGTGGAACCAGAATGCAGACATTAGCCAATAAGATGTGGATATGAGGTGGAATGTGGTGTCCAAACTGCTGTGTAAGGGTTGTAAAGATCGCAGGCCCATAAAAGAAGACGATGATGCAGACATGGGAGCCACATGTGTTAAGAGCTTTGTGGCGAGCCTCTTGGGAAGGCATGTGGAAGACAGCACGGAGAATCAGCACATAGGAAACAAAAATTAACAGGACGTCTAAGACCACTGTTGACATGATGACAAAAAGTCCATACCAGATGTTCACTCGAATGTTGTTACAAGCATATTTGGCCAAGCCAATGTGTTCACAGTAGGTATGTGGGATAATATTATTTTGGCAGAAAGTCAATCTTTTCAAAAGAAATATTATGGGGAAAATCGTACAATAACTTCTCAAGAAGATGGTCACACCGATTTTCCCGATCAGAGCACGTGTAAGAATAGTGGTGTATCTCAGTGGGTAGCATATGGCAATGTAGCGGTCAAACGCCATCACCAGCAAGACCCCTGACTCAGAGATGAAGGTGCAATGGATGAGGAAGAACTGAGTGATGCAGCGATCCAGGGAGGTCTCCCCAGCACGGAACCAGAAGATGGCCAAGGCCTGAGGTACTGTGCATGTGGAGAGGACAACATCTGCCACGGCCAGCATGCAGAGGAAGAGGTACATGGGTTCACGGAGGCTGCGCTTGGTGAGGATAATGCAGACGAGCAGGCTGTTCCCAAGCAGGGCGATGACATAGGAAATGCAGAAGGGGATGGAAATCCACCTGTGCTGGTCCTCAAGGCCGGGGATGCCCAGTAAGCGGAAGACCGTGTGGCTGACAGCCGTGTGGTTTAATGCAGTCATGCCTGGAGCAGATGACCTGGGACCTTACTTTCTGTTGACAAAGAGATGAAAATACACATTCTTCAAAAAAAAAAAAAAAAA
>NW_023249716.1:0-195 GCF_002007445.2 Ailuropoda melanoleuca | reverse complement strand
TTTTGGCATACCTCACGCTCTCCATCTTCTGTGAACACACAAACAATAAGAAACATAAAAAGTCAAAGGACATGTTCTCTACCTCAACAAGTGATAGTCTAATTTGACATATATATATATATACATATAGCCCCAGCTAATCAAATAAAACACATTATTGTATGTATTTCTCCTACAAACAGAGGATTATGAATA
>NW_023249715.1:2735-2926 GCF_002007445.2 Ailuropoda melanoleuca | reverse complement strand
CTTTCTAGTCTCTACAGCATTTCCGACTTACAAGCAAGAATTCAGATTTTCGGGGCGCCTGGGTGGCACAGCGGTTAAGCGTCTGCCTTCGGCTCACGGCGTGATCCCAGCATTATGGGATCGAGCCCCACGTCAGGCTCCTCTGCTGTGAGCCTGCTTCTTCCTCTCCCACTTCCCCTGCTTGTGTTCCC
>NW_023249715.1:1158-2703 GCF_002007445.2 Ailuropoda melanoleuca | reverse complement strand
GCTGTCTCTATCTCTGTTGAATAAATAAATAAAATCTTTAAAAAAAAAAAGAATTCAGATTTTCTTCCTTCCCACGAGGTTGTGAACAATGGAAAACAATGCTTGTATGTGGATGGACTTTAGAAATGACAAGTGATGAGTGAACATAAGGGCAGCAGGACAACCTTCTCCTGCTTACTCCCACGCTCGGGCCAGCAACCCACAGTCTCCAGGTCCTGCCTCGGGCATCCAAAAGACTAGAATCTGANGGCATCCAAAAGTCTAGAATCTGATCCCAAATGGGCCTGTCACTTCCCGTGGCTGAAGTCCCATTGCCGTATGCCTCAGAACTTTTCTTAGCTTTACCACCCTGTAAAAGACACAACACGGGGTCAGCTGCCCAGAGGACCAGAACGATGGTGGTGGCACGGTGAGACCACTTACTGGGCTGTGGGAAAGCAAGTGAAGCCCCGGGCCCACACACGGCTCCGTACTTACTGGTCGTGTCTGGTGTCAGGTATGGCTCTGTCCATCCTCAGCTTATCACTCTCCACCTGGTTGAATTTGTTGCGGGCGTAGGGGTCCTGCCCAGAGCGGACCATCGTCCCTCCAACGTAAGCTCCCTGGTTGAAGCCCCGCCACCGCACTTTTCCTGCAGGAAGCAGAGCAGAGGGTGTGGGATGAGGGGAAATGAGCTCAGCGTGGCCAGCACACACCACAGGAATGGTGCTACCTTAGGAATTCGTGCCCAGGGCTTCCTCTCCTGGCAACTGTCATCAGCAGACTAGCTGAAAACAGCCCGAGCAAGCACCATCGTGTCCATATGCTGGACAGCTGAATGTTTACAGTTTGCAACAGGGAAGTTCAAGACTTGGACATCAGGTGTTGTCTAGTGAACAACAGTCTCTGCCAACCGAAGTATGCATAAGCACGGTACTGCGCACATTTTCTAAGAGGGGAGATTCTTATCTGCTTGTCCCACCTTTCCAGGGATTACGGTAACGCCCCAAAGCACCTCAGATACGGTGAAAAAGATAACTTCCAAATTAAACATAAGGTATCCCATTGTGTTCCAACAGGTGACACAAAAATAAATGTCTTTTAAAAAAAGATTTATTTATTTTGAGAGAGAGGGAAAGAGACAGTGTGTGCACATGAGTGGGAGGGGTAGAGGAGAGGGAGAATCTCAGGCAGACCCCGCACTCAGTGTGGAGTCCAATGCAGGGCTCGATCTCATGACCCTGAGATCATGACCTGAGCCGAAACCAAGAGTTGGATGCTTTCACCAACAGGACCACCCAGGTGCCCCAGAGAAGTAACTGTTTAAGCAAAGTATAACACCCCCAAGAACAGGCTGTCCAAACACCGCTCGGTGAGACTCCCTCGGGGATTCTTCTCGCAGCTGTTGCCACGTCTGACCCCATGACGGGGTGAGGGAAGCCATTCCTACCACACACACCTCCTAGCACACGTGTCACAAGGGAATGGAGCCACGGTGGCCTGTCCACACATGCAGCGTGCTGACTCATGGTCAGAGATGCAGCCGCCGCTCCAGAAGGCCAAGCA
>NW_023249715.1:0-295 GCF_002007445.2 Ailuropoda melanoleuca | reverse complement strand
AGGTCAAAACCCCCATCTCATCGCAGCTGGTTGCTGTGGAAATGATGCTCGGGGTCACAGAGGTCCAGCCTCTCAAATGGAAAAGCAGTTTCAACACTCGCGAGCTCCCTGGCTGTGATGATGCCGTGCCCCTGATAAATGCCTGGTCGTGGGAGCCAGCGAGAGGGTCAGCATTTTCTCCCACCTAAAATAAAATGTTTCCAAAACATTTATTTATTTTTTTTGAAACATGTTTTTCATGCTAAGGCAACCCTCGAAATACTTATTGATCCTCCTCTCTCCCCACCTTTCCGCC
>NW_023249714.1:0-4238 GCF_002007445.2 Ailuropoda melanoleuca | reverse complement strand
TAATCTTAAAAGTCATTAAAAATATATATATATATTTATAAAAATTTATAAAAATATATATTATAAAATATATATAGTAACTATGCATGCTGGCAGATGTTAACTAGACTTAGTGTGATGATCATTTCACAATATATACAAATATCCAGTCATTATGTTTACACCTGGAACTAATATAATGTTAAATGTCAATTATACCTCAATTTTTTATTTTATTTTTTTTAAAGATTTTATTTATATATTTGACACAGAGAGAGAGACAGCCTGCGAGAGAGGGAGCACAAGCAGGGGGAGTGGGAGAGGAAGAAGCAGGCTCATAGCAGAGGAGCCTGATGTGGGGCTCGATCCTATAACGCTGGGATCACGCCCTGAGCCGAAGGCAGATGCTTAACCGCTGTGCCACCCAGGCGCCCCTATACCTCAATTTTTTTAAAAAAAGCGAAAAAAAATAAAGAAGAAAACCACAGAACTCTCCACATTGCTCTACAGAATCAACACAATCCTCATCAGAATCTGAGATGACAAACTGCAGAAGTTGACAAACTGATTCTAAAATTCACATGGAGTTGCATGGGACCCCCAGAGAGCCAAAACAATCCTGAAAACCAAGACTAAAGTACGTAGCTAGCCTCGCTGGCATCCCAGCTGACTACTGCTCTGTGGAAGGCACAGATTTGGCCACAGCTGAAAAGAGTTTGCATAAAATTAATGGGAAACGTCTTCCAGGAGCCACACCTGCAAAACATTTTAAACTAAACTATGCCACTTATGGGAAATAACCAGATAATAGCCCTGTGTACTCCCTTTCTTTTTTTGGCGGGGGCGGGGGGCTGACTCCAGATGTGGATGGTGGTGTGTTGTATGGTTGATTGTCCGCGTCCACCTCTCCTGTTGGGGAGACAAGGTGGTTTGGGATCAGACAGTATGTCTCAGGGTTTTGGTTTTATGGAATTCATGGACGAACTGCAACAGAAGCAAAGTCTGACAGAATGCCAGGGCACAGCAGGACTGGGGGCCACACCAGCGCTTCTGAGCATGGCGATCACTAAAGTGAACTATATGTAGCCGTTGGAATACAATCGGATGTGCATTTATAGCTACAACTAGTGTTAGCAGCAGCACCAGAACTACCGTGTCTGGTGGAGGTGTGACTAGAACACAGGCAACAACAGCTGTAGTTACCCCCAAAATGGCTCTCCCCGGAGCACCACACAGACACGTGAGGAAGTTGGAGACAATACACCTAATGACCCCAGGCCATAGCCGGGTGTGGCTGAGGCCACCGAGGAGTTCCCGGAGCAGAGTAAGGAGCTGTACGATGCACCTATGGACTGTCACTGGTACATTGTGTCTTTAGAGACCCCACCGTGACATCGCCAGGACAAAGGACTAGCCAGAATGAACGATGTGAGGGAGAAGACAGAATCCTTTTTAAATGAATTATTGCAAGAACTTTTACCTTTTTAGAAATAAGATTTTTAAGATATCAGTAATCAACTGTTCCTTAAAGTATGACTATTCCTGCAATACTGCTGTCTTCATTTAATAATGAACCATTTCATTTGAGTTTGAAAACCAAGGGACCAACTATTGAAGAGGGTTGAACAAGGCTGGCATTTGTATTTCTTGGAACAAGAATCATTTACTCAGGTAGGGCTACCCACACTCCTGGGGATAAAGACAGTTTAGGATTATTAACCAAACTGGATCATATGATTCAACAGTTACTAAAGCTCAGGTGTAGAGGCCTTCTCAGGTGACAGGCATGTAAGTCAGTAACAGTACAGTCAGAATACCTGGCTTACCGGCCGTATGTCAAAGAGTGGGCAACTTCCTCCCAGGTAACCATCGATGTGCAAGCTCCAACCCCACTCTTGTGTTTCTTGTCCTTAATTATATAAATTCATTAAATATTTTAAAAAGTTAAAAAATTTAAGAAAATTTATAAGACACCAACTTTCTTGTCTCCAGTGGGAAACTTACCTTGAATCTTATACAAGATCAAGAATAATTCTATTACTCAGGTGGAGAACATAATTCTCCAAATTAAGTACTACTAATATATATCATTTAGTACTTTTTGTGAATAACCTTGTAGTCATTAATATTCTGAATACAAAATTGGCTAAAAAGTAATCCCTAAAGATTCCATTTTGACACTCCAACATCTGAGAAATGGTATAGATCTTAGAGATTCATTACTTTGAAACAAATTAGTTTTTTTAATAACACTAAGGTAAATTACTGTGTAAAGTTCAAGTTCAAAATCTAAATGCTCCTTTTATTAAAACACCACCAATTTATATAGTTGTTATTTTTCAGGAAACAGGGCTGACAAGGGGAGTGAACCAGGGTGCCAAAGGAAATCAAACCACGTAACTATAGGCAATTCAGAACAGTTCAGAAAGTGAATAAAAATATTATTTGGAGACGTATTGGTGTTGCACCAACTAATATTCAGGCATCCCAGCCTACCCACTAGATAGTAACAAGTCTATCTGATAAAGGGTCACTGGTAATCCAGGCAGTCTTGCACAGCAGAAAGCACCCAGGACTAGGAATTTGAATTATAAGCTTTAGTTCTAATCCTGCCAGTATGAATTTGGACAAGGAATGAACTCTGGGCATCATTACCAGTATGTAGGGGTCAGGTAAACTCTAACTTGTGGTTTTTAGCTGTTGGACCATGATGCACATAGATGTTCTTCTGTGACTGTCCTGTTTAAGATTGACTGAACTTCCACAACTGTACGGTTGCTACATTTTACCAAATTTGGCAACTTTTTGTTTTTAAGTTGGTTTGTCTCTCCATTTTCACTCTCCTCTCTGACTCCTTTTCTTTTACACCTAGATAGAGCCAGTCCCTGAGGCTGTTTTTTTCTGTAATCCACACCACCACCACCACCCTAACCCGCTCCCGTGTGGTGCTTCAGTTTAGATGAATTGTTGCTCTCTAAATTGACGAATTCTTCCTTCTGTCTACTTTTAATCTCCCTCCAATGAGTTTCTGATTTCAGATACATCATTTTTTCGTTCTAGAATTTCCATTTGAGTGCTTTATTAATTTCCAATCTCTTCTGAAATGCCCATAATTTTTATGTTTTTCTAGAGTTTTTAACATATTTATCATTGTTACTTAAAGTCACACCTGCTAAATTTTTTGTGGGTCTCTTTCGATTGACTTATTCTTCCCCCCTTCAAACTATGGGTAACATTTTCTTTTCTTCCCATTCACACACACAGACACACACTCATGACACTGTGGATGGAACATTGCAGTCTTTATAGGTGGTGTCATCTTCCTCTCAAAGTAACTGCCTAAAGGAGCAAATGAATTACACATGGATCACCTTTGATTTGTGGACGCTTGGTTTTATGCTTTGTTAGGGTGGGCCAATGACTTTGCTCTTCATCCGAGGGCTAATCAATCTTGGTATATAGTATTTATTTCTGAGGCATAGATCCTCCAAGGTTTCGATGGAAAGACTGGGTGTTTCCAAGCACCTGTCACTGGGTAACACTCAAACTCCAATCTCATTTCTCCTACAGTAGACAGTGGCTGAAATATCTGTTCATCTCTTCCAATCGTCCATCTGCTGTTTTCCTTTTCAGCCCCTTGGAGTCTCACCAGACTAGAGTTATGGTCAGGGTCAGAAAAGGATTTGAGGGGAAAACATTTCTTCCACAATGTGGCTCCTTTCTTTCCTCAATTTTTAGCCATGATGACAGCCCCATCATTCCAGGAAATGAGGGCCCTTTTCTGCTTGCATTCTAGCCAACAGGAAGTAACTTCCAGGAAAAAGGTGGTTCCCCTCTTTAGTAAGAGTCAAATCCCCTCCAGTTTCTACCTGCTTTTGCTAACTTCAGTGTTTTCAAAGTTTTTTTTTCTCCTTCTTATTTTGTTCATCACTTACCATTGTCATCTGATAAAAGCTGCCCTGCCATTATTGGAACTGGAAGCCCTTTTTAAACTTTAAAATGTCTATGATTCTGTGATTTGTAATTGGTGTATTTTAACATTAGGTTCCTTTGGCTCTGTTTGTGTTACTTTTTTTCAAATAACTAACACTCTTGAGGAATTCAGATTTTCAGAGAGGCACCTCTTTGAGGTCAACCTTTTAGTATATTATTGCTGGCTCATGTGATTAAAAAACAAAATGTCGAGTATCTCGGGAGGTTAAGATGGCGGAGGAGTAGGGGACACCTTTTTCAGCCGGTCCCCTGAGTTGAGCTGGATA
>NW_023249713.1:0-1066 GCF_002007445.2 Ailuropoda melanoleuca | reverse complement strand
CTCTATGGCCTCTAGTTTAAAATCCAGTCTATCTGATGTGAGAATTGCTACTCCAGCTTTCTTTTGAGGTCAATTTGCGTGGAAGATGGTACCCCATCCCCTTACTCTAAGTCTGAATGCATCTTTGGGTTCAACATGAGTCTCTTGTAGAAAGCAAATGGATGGGTCATGACTTTTTATCCAATCTGCAACCCTGTGGTGTTTTATGGGAGAGTTTAAACCGTTAACGTTGACACTGCATACTGAAAGATATGATTTTAAAGATGCCATGTGGTCAGTAAAGTCTTTGTTTGAATCGGTTGTGACTTTCCGCTCTGTATCATTCTTGGGGCCTTTTTACCTTTATAGAACCCCCCTTAATATCTCCTGTAGGGCTGGTTTCATGGTTACAAAATTGGTTAATGACTGGCGATTCTGGAACATCTTTATTTCTCCATCAATTCTGAATGACAGCCTTGCTGGATAAAGGATCCTTGGCTGTATGTTTTTCTCTGAAAGAGCTTTAAAAATGCCCCCCCTCCAAGCCTTTCTCTCATTCCACGTCTCTGTAGACAGGTCTGACGTAATTCTGGTACCTTTGCCTTGGTACGTGAGAAATTTCTTTGCCCTGGCCGCTTTCAATACTGTATCCTTGGATCTAATATTTGTGAATTGCACTATAATGTGACGTGGCATAGGTTTGTCATGGTTGAGCTTGGATGGGGTCCTCTCTGCCTCTTGGACATGAATGCTTGTTTCCCTTGCTAGATTAGGGAAGTTTTCAGCTACAATTTGTTCAAATATCTCTTCTAGANTTCAAATATCTCTTCTAGACCTCTATTTTTCTCCACCCCTTCAGGGTTGCCGATGATTCTGACATTGGATCCTTTCATAGAGTCAGTAATCTCCCATAATCTACATTCGTGGGTGTGGAATTTTTTAAGACCAGGTTCTATTTTCATTTTTTCTTCTACTAACCCATCCTCCAATTCGCTAATGCGTTCCTCTGCTTTGGGGACCATGGCTGTCAGAGCCTCTAGTTTTGACTGCATTTGGCTCATAGAATTTTTAATTTCTGTCAGATTCA
>NW_023249712.1:0-872 GCF_002007445.2 Ailuropoda melanoleuca | reverse complement strand
CTCGAAAATCCTGAAGGTTTTCGTTCATGTTCCCTTAATCACGAGAGATGATGATCGTTGATATTTCCCTGCACTGTGTGGGGTCTCGGATTTGACTATTGGGCACTCTCGTCAGGCTTCCGCGACCACTTTCCCTCATGTTTCCCTATTCACGAAGGGTGATGATAGTGCTAAGACATTCCCTGTACGGTGTTGTATCTGAGGGACGTGTTTTGGGCCTTCCTGTTCCTTTGCTGCCAGCAGTTTTGACAGGATTTCCCCAGGGAGCAAACATTTCGTTGGAAGCGGGTTTTGGCCGAATTGTCTTTCTCAGTGCTGTGTTCGTCGTGTTTCACTCACGGTACCAAAGCACCTTGATTCCTGTTCCACCTTCCATAAGGCCGTCGTGACTTCAAGGGCTTTCCACTCACACTTTGTTTCTTGGTTCTAAGGGCTGGATCCTCCCCAGGCCCCTACACCCAATGTGGAATCGGGGTCCCCAGTGAAAAGGCTGCTGTTCGCTGGAGGTGTTTTCCTGGACGCTCTGCTTTATTACCAATGAGAAGGGCGCTGAGTGCTCGAAAATCCTGAACCTTTTCATTCATGTTCCCTTACTCACGAGAGATGATGATCGTTGATATTTCCCTGCACTGTGTGAGGTCTCGGAGATCACTATTTGGCACTCTCGTCANACTCTCGACAGGCTTCCGCGACCACTTTCCCTCATGTTTCCCTATTCACGAAGGGTGATGATAGTGCTAAGATGGTCCCTCTACGGTGTTGTCTCTGACGACGTGTTTTGGGCCTTTCCGTTCCATTGCTGCCAGCACTTTTGACAGGATTTCCCCAGGGAGCAAACATTTCGTTGGAAGCGGGTTTTGGCCGAATTGTCT
>NW_023249710.1:0-2997 GCF_002007445.2 Ailuropoda melanoleuca | reverse complement strand
CTGTGTGATTATTGATGTGGTTGTGTTTAAGTATACTATTTTTTTATGTTTTACTTCTCCAATCTGATTTTGTTTATTCGTCTTCTCCTCCTTTCTTCTTTGAATTATCAGTTCTTCTTTATTATTCCACTTTACCTCTTATTTTGTCTTTTTAGTCACATATTTTGGGTGAATGCACGTGCTTGCTTGCTCTAAGAATTACAATATGCATCTTTAACTATCACAGTCTAACTACTTAAAGTAGTATTATGCCATTTTATGGATAGTAATAAAATTTACAACACTATCTTTTGTTTGCTTTCTCTTGCATTTTGTCTTACTGATCTCATATATTTTGATAAGGACAACTTATAGGCCCACAATACGTTGTTATTGTTTTGGCTTTAAACAGTCCATTGTCTTTGGAAGAATTTAAAAAGTGTAATGCTGACTAATATTCCATGGTGTAGATGCCTAATCTTTGATTAATCCGTTCAATTGATGGGCATTTTGGAATTTTTTTCCCACTTTTTGCATGTTGTGAACAATGCTGCTTTGAACACTTGTGTGCATATTGTTATGTGGTCGTGCTTTCATTTCTCTTGGGTATGTAGTTAGGAGAAATTTCTGGGTTATAAGGTAATTCCGTGTTTTGAGGAATTACTGCAGTGTTTTCCAGAATAGCAACACCATGTTACATTCCCACCAGCAGTGTGTAAGGGTTCAAATTTCTCCACATCCTCACCAACTTCTGTTGTTACCTCTCTTTCTGACTCTAATCACATCCCAGTGGATGTGAATTGGTATTTCATTGTGGTTTTGATTTTTATGTCCCCGATGGTTAATGTTGAGCATCTTTTCATGTTGAGCACATGAAAGATTTATTGTATCTTCTTCAGAGAGATATTTATTCAGAATTGTTATCAATTTTTAAATTGAATTATCTTTTATTAGTGAGTTTTAATAGTTCTTTATATAGTGTAGATACAAGTCTCTTATATGATACGTGATTTGCGAATATTTCTCCCATTCTCTAAGCTATCTTCCCACTTTCTTGATGGTGTCCTTTGGAACACAAAATTCTTCTTTATTTTAATGTACTCCAATTTATCTCTTTTTCTTTTTTTGTGTGTGCTTTTAGTGTCCTGTCTAGGAAGGCTTTATCTAACTCAAAGTCATGAAGATCTACTCCTGTATTTTTACTTATTTGTTTTTTCTAAGGAGAAGTCTAGCTTCATTTTTTTGCATGTGGATATCTAGTTGCCCTAGCATCATTTGTTGTAAAGACTATTCTTTCCTCCTTGAGTTTTCTTTTCCTCTCAAGCATATTTTTTAAATCCTCACATTACTGATGAAAATCTTTGGTCTTGCCTCGTTGACACCTCTACTCTTTAAAGAATGTATGTAGGACAAGTGGACCTGAGATATGTTTCCATGGAGATGCTGAAACTGTCTTCTCCCTTAACAGGTGTCTTCCTGTGTGTTTAGCCCCAAAACCTTGGCCTTGCTGAATGGCAGCCATTGTTTCAATTCCATACTGTTCTCCCTACTTCCATATGATAGTTGCATATTTCTAAGCAAAACATTGACATTATCCTGAAAGCAGCTCTCACTTCACTTTTTAAGAAAGCATATTTTAGTTGATGAGACCTTTGCCAGAGTAAGGGATTGCTATTAGACAGTGTACTAAGTCAAGAACCAAAATGGATGAGACCAACATTGTGCTAAAGAATGTCAGAAAGAAGGTGAAGCAACTTACTCTGACAACTCCCAGGTCTCAAATCTGTTACTAAATCTGTTTTTCACAAATGGAGCCACTAGCACAGTTAAGATGCTCAGACTATAGGTTCTTTGAATTTATTTGTTTTCATAGAAAGGACTCAGTATTACAGTGATCCTCTCCCTGTTCCCTGCAGAGAGGGACAGTTACACTGGGGTAAAAAAAAAAAAAATGTCTCCAGTGCCAAATCACCATTCTATTACCACCAAGATACCTACTGATTCCAGGCCAAAAGTGACCCTGTTTGCACCCTCTTTTTTACCAGTCACCCTCATAGTTTTTTGCATTATTGACAAGTGACTTCATGTTCAGGTTGAGAAGTTTGCACAGCAAAGGAAACAAAGAGAATTCTTACATGAGGCCACTGCTGCTTGTCATTCATTAAACAATCTAAACCTTCATTCAAGAAGTATTGATTCAATGCAAGCTATTGGTTAACACTGTGGGGAAAACAAGGCATGTCCCCTCACTCAAAGACCACCACACCGTCTCTTTGATGAGATGAAACACACACATCCCAAACAATTCAAACATATAGTAAAGTAGCATACACAACAAAGGCCAAAATGAACTAGAAAAGATTCAGTGAGAACTATTTGGTGCAAAACCTAGAACGTGGCTGAGGTCTGTAAATGTTTCCACTGTTAATATTGATAAGAACAAGAAATACAAGATTATTTCAAGTGTGAGTCAAAGTGGAAGTGGTATTTGAGATCACTCTGTTCCAAACTGGAAGAAGGAATCCTTCTTTAGCTTCCTGGAAGACATTTGAGGGGATTATTTCCATCTTGAGGGTATTTAATTGATTTTGTAGAATCCTAAAAGAAGACAGAACTATAAAACTCTGTCTAGATTCCTAGAGTATTAGTTACTTTACATTTCAAAAAGCAACTGAGAGAGATTAAAAAGAGCACCAGCCTTGAAGTCATCTGTCCTGGGTTTGAATCCTTGTTCTTCCCTGGAGCATCTATGTGATAAGCTTTTTAATAGCAGGGTTTCCACTCTTACATCTGTAAAATGAGAATAAAAATCCTTATCTCCTAAAATTGCTGTAAGATTTGGTATTAACATAAGAGCGATTGACATCTGTTAGATACTAACTAAATTATCAATGAATGTGGACTTAATAGTTAAATACAAAGTAATTTTTTCTTAGATTGCATTCCTCTCCTTCCTTAAATTAATCTACACTTAGATGGAATAAATTAATGGTATCGTTACCTTTTGCTTCAAATAAA
>NW_023249709.1:213-563 GCF_002007445.2 Ailuropoda melanoleuca | reverse complement strand
TCCACATTGGGTGTAGGGGCCTGGGGAGGATCCAACCCTTAGAACCAAGAAACAAAGTGTGAGGGGAAAGAACTCGAAGTCACGACGGCCTTATGAAAGGTGAAACAGGAATCAAGGTGCTTTGGTAGCGTGAGTGAAACACGACAAACACAGCACTGAGAAACACAATTCGGTCAAAACCCGCTTCCAAAGAAATGCTTGCTCCCTGGAGAAATCCTGTAAAAACTGCTGGCAGCAATTTAACGAAAAGGCCCAAAACACGTCTGTCAGAAACAACACTGTACAGGGACCACCTTAGCACTATCATCACCCTTCGTGAATAGGGAAACATGAGGGAAAGTGGTCGCGGA
>NW_023249709.1:0-166 GCF_002007445.2 Ailuropoda melanoleuca | reverse complement strand
CACAGTCCAGGGAAATATCAACGATCATCATCTCTCGTGAGTAAGGGAGCAAAAATGAAAAGGTTCAGGATTTTCGAGGACTCTGCGCCCTTCTCAATGGTAATAAAGCAGAGCGTCCAGGAAAACACCTCCAGCGAACAGCGGCCTTTTCACTGGGGACCCCGAT
>NW_023249708.1:1352-3622 GCF_002007445.2 Ailuropoda melanoleuca | reverse complement strand
AACCTCAATTTTAAATTCCTTATTAAACTCAATCAATGATTATAAAAAATCTTATTGTCACTGATAAAAAAATTTGATGCTGCTGTGCCATCCAGACCACTGTGAGATTGGAGATCTGCTTTCAACCTGGTTTACACAGGGTGCTTTCCTAGGACTCACAAAGGAGGTCTTAGGACCAAAGGGCAGGGACCACACTAGTCACTGTGATAATCNAGTCACTGTGATAATGCCTGAGAAATGCAATGACTTCTTATAGGTCTCAAAGAATGTTCACAATAGCTCTCTTTATCTTCCCCACAGCACAGCATCATTGGAGGTATTGTAGAAGTAATGTCATCTTATTCATTCAAAATTAAGGATCCCTGAGATCACAGGGAGTTATTGGAAAAACCAAGACTAGAGTTAGGTCTCTTAAGTCTGGATTGATGCCATTGTCATAAGAGAAAGGAATAGATTTTGAGGGAAATTATTTCCCAGTTTCCACCTAGACTACCAGGGCATCTCTCCAGCCTGAGATTAATCTCTGCTTCTGAGCCCTGAATAGCTTTCTGCCTGGCTGACAGAGGTTGAAAAGCAGAGTACCTGGTGACAATAACTGTCTCCCCACATACAGTCCCCAGCCACACACTCCTTAAAGCACCCAGATACTCTCAAATGTGCACATTCCTCAGAACTGGTAAATTATGATTATAGTTTTGTCACTGAAGTTGAATAGAGGAAGCAATTAGGTTTTTACTACATTTTCCCTGAGAAAGCAAGAAAGAAAAGAAAGAGGATGGTTAGAAAAAAAGGCAATTCCTTACTATCATTAAGTGAGTTTTTTCTGTTTCCATGGCCTTTGTGGTCACCTGGCAAACTGACTAAACTGCTCTCTCTCTCTGGACCACTTGTTCCCAAAACACCTGCCTCACTGTATCCTACTTCCCTCCTTTGAACATCCCTGTTGTGTCCTACCTTAGGCTGTAGCTTTAAGTCTTCTCCATGACTTCCTTCTTCACCTCTCTTGAAACTAGCCTAACTTCTCCTGAACAACTTCTCCAATCTTTGGATTTCCACCTTCTTCCCTTGCTTTGCAAGTGCCCTCCTGCATGAAGTCTTTTACATGGTTTTCCTGTACCCAGAGTCCTGGACTGGCTATTCTATCATCCCACCACCCACTGTTATATGTTATCTTCCTCTGAGTGTTCTAGGAATGCTGCTTGGGCTGGGTAAACACCTCTTTTACTGATTATGCCTTCAGATCTCTACACATTATCTTTTTTCTTTTCCAGCAAGGGTCGAAGAGAGAATGTGGCTGCATGGACTGTAAGGCAAAGGAGTAGAAGAGAAAGAGTTTTGAAGTAGAATGAAAGTAGAATGAAAAGTTTTGAAGTAGAATGAAGTAGAATGAAAGATATCTGGGTTCCAGGCCCAATTCCTCTATAAAGAAAACATTCATTCATTCATTCATTCATTCACTGATTCATTTATTCATCAAACATTTGCACATTTACTCTAGGTTACAGAGATGAATAAAGAACAGTTGAGTAGTTTAACATAGAGATTGCTTATTGTCTTAGGGAGACAGACACATGAACAAGCAAAAAGGCAGTATAGTAGTGTGACTGAGACGGATGGAAGATGGATGGAGCAATGTAAGAGGCCACTTTCTAGCCTGGGAGGCTAGAGGAAACTTCCTGAGGAGGGACCACTGACCGGAATCACAGAAGATATATGCGATAATAAGAAGAAGAAGGCCATATTAAGTATGGGAGGCCAACAATGCAAAGGCAAGCAGCTAGAAAGTGTGTGGCAGGAGCATGCTGGGAGAGGATGGCTGTGCTTGGTGGAGATGGGCATGCATGTGGATTTATTGATGCTATGCCTGAGCAGGAAGTTCGCAGAGATGAGTTTGAGACAGATCGTGCAGTACTTCATAGGCCACAGTAAGAAGATTAGGCTTTATCAATTACAAATTTTTTTCTTTTTTTTTAATGTTTTGAATTATATTTTGTTAGTCACCATACAGTACATCCCCGGTTTCCGATGTAAAGTTCGATGAATCATTATTTGCGTATAACACCCAGTGCACCATGCAATACGTGCCCTCCTTACTACCCATCACTGGTCTATCCCATTCCCCCGCCCCCCCCCGAGGCCCTCAGTTTTTTTCTCATACTCCATAGTCTTTCATGCTTCATTCCCCCTTCGATTACCGCCCCCTTCTTTATCCCTTACTTCCCCTACTGATCTTCCTAGGTCTTATGTTCCATAGATGAGAGAAATCATAT
>NW_023249708.1:1140-1249 GCF_002007445.2 Ailuropoda melanoleuca | reverse complement strand
TTGAGAATTCATTCTTTCTGATAGCTGAGTAATATTCCATTGTATATATGGACCACATCTTCTTAATCCAGTCATCTGTTGAAGGGCATCTTGGCCCTTCGACGATTTA
>NW_023249708.1:401-1021 GCF_002007445.2 Ailuropoda melanoleuca | reverse complement strand
CAATGGCTGGATCATAGGGTAGCTCAATTTTTAACTTTTTAAGGGACCTCCACACTGTTTTCCAGAGTGGCTGTACCAAATTGCATTCCCACCAACAGTGTAAGAGGGATCCCCTTTCTCCACATCCTCTCCAGCAATTGTTGTTTCTTGCCTTGTCAATTTTTGCCATTCTAACTGTGATAAGCCGGTATCTTAGTGTAGTTTTGATTTGAATTTCCCTGATGGCTAATGATTTTAAACATTTTTTCATGTGTCTGTTAGCCATTTGTATGTCTTCATTGGAAAAGTGTCTGTTCATATCTTCTGCTCATTTTTTGATTTGTTTATTTGTTTCTCGTGTATTGAGTTTGAGAAGTTCTTTGTAGATCTTGGATACCAGTGTTTTATCTGTAGTGTCATTTGCAAATATATTCTCCCATTCCGTGGGCTGCCTCTTAGTTTTTTTGACTGTTTCCTTCACTGTGCAGAAGCTTTTTATCTTGGCCCCA
This sequence comes from Ailuropoda melanoleuca, assembly GCF_002007445.2. Classification (NCBI taxonomy): domain Eukaryota; kingdom Metazoa; phylum Chordata; class Mammalia; order Carnivora; family Ursidae; genus Ailuropoda; species Ailuropoda melanoleuca. The sequence continues at coordinate 533 of NW_023249708.1, read as the reverse complement.
CAAGTTCATTTTATCTTTAGTTTCTCTTGCCTTTGGAGATGTGTCATGGAAAAGATTACTTTGGCCGATGTCGTAGAGGTTGCTGCCTATGTTCTCCTCTAGGATTTTGATGGATTCCTGTCTCACATCGAG
>NW_023249708.1:0-257 GCF_002007445.2 Ailuropoda melanoleuca | reverse complement strand
TGGGGATCAAGGTAATATTGGCCTCATAGAATGAGTTTGGTAGCTTTCCTTCCGTTTCTATTTTTTGAAATAGCTTAAGGAGAATAGGTATTATTTGTTCTTTGAGTGTTTAGTCGAATTCCCCAGGAAAACCATCAGGGCCTGGAGTTTTGTTATTTGGAAGGTTGTTTATCACTGACTCAATCGCTTCATAATTAATTGACCTGTTTAAAAAATCAATTTCTTCCTGTTTCAGTCTTGGTAGTTTATAGGTTTCC
>NW_023249707.1:1442-1689 GCF_002007445.2 Ailuropoda melanoleuca | reverse complement strand
TGGTAGCTTTCCTTCTGTTTCTATTTTTTGAAATAGCTTTAGGAGAATAGGTACTATTTCTTCTTTGAATGATTGGTGGAATTCCCCAGGAAAACCATCCGGGCCTGGAGTTTGGTTTTTTGGAAGGTTGTTTATCACAGACTCAATATCTTCATAATTGGCCTGTTTAAAAAATCAATTTCTTCCTGTTTCAGTCTTGGTAGTTTATAGGTTTCCAGGAAGGCCTCCATCTCTTCCAGATTGCTTA
>NW_023249707.1:0-1273 GCF_002007445.2 Ailuropoda melanoleuca | reverse complement strand
GATTCTCTCAAAGAACAAGCTTCTAGTCCTGTTGATTTGCTCTACTGTACTTCTGGTTTCTAATTCATTGATTTCTGCTCTAATTTCAGTCAACTGCTTCCTCATGAGTGGGTTAGGCCTGTCCCTCTGTTGCTGTTTCAGCTTCTTGAGGTGAGAATATAAAAACTGCATTTTAGATTTTTCTATTCATTTGAGTGAGGCTTGGGTGGCTATGTATTTCCCCCTAAGGACTGCCTTTGCAGTATCCCATAGGTTTTGGAGTGTTGTGTTTTCATTCTCGTTGGTCTCCGTAAATTGTTTAAATTGATTTTTGATTTCCTGGTTTATCGAGTCATTCTTGAGCAGGATGGTTCTTAGTCTCCAAGTGTTTGAGTTTCTTCCAAATTTTTCCTTGTGGTTGAGTTCCAATTTCAGAGCGTTGTGGTCTGAGAATATGCAGGGGATAATTTCAATCTTTTGTTATCGGTTGAGACCTGTTTTGTGTCCCAGAACATGATCTATTCTTGAGAATATTCCATGGGCATTAGAATAGAATGAGTATACTTTGGTTCTAGGGTGTAGTGTTCTATATATATCTATGAGGTCCAACTCATCGAGTATGGCATTCAAAGCCTTTGATTCTTTGCTTAGTTTTTGCCAGGGTGTTCTGTGTATTTCTGATAGTGGGCTGTTGAGGTCCCCTACTATTAATGTGTTTTTATCTATATGTCTGTTTATTCTGGTTAAGAGTTGGCTTGTGTATCTTGCTGCTCCCCTGTTGGGGGCATATATATTTATAATTGTCATATCCACTTGTTGAATACTTCCTTTAAGAATAATATAGTGCCCTTCTGCGTCTCTAAGTATAGTCCTTAGTTTAAAATCCAAACTATCTGATAGGAGAATTGCTACCCCAGCTTTCTTTTGAGGTCCATTTGCATGAAAGATGGTACTCCATCCCTTTACTCTAAGTCTGAATGCATCTTTGGGTTCAAGATGAGTCTCTTGTAGATAGCAAATGGATGGGTCATTTCTTTTTATCCAATCTGCAACCCTATGGTGTTTTATGGGAGCGTTTAAATCATTCACATTGGCACTGAGATCTGAGAGAATTTTAATGATGCCATGTTGCCAGTAAAGTCTTTGTTCGTATCGGTTGTGGCTTTCTGTTCTGTATCACTCTTGGGGCCTTTTTACCTTTATAGAACCCCGCTTAATATCTACTGTAGGGCTGGTTTCATGGTTACGAAATTGGTTAATGACTGGCGATTTTGGAACGTCTTTATTTCTCCAT
>NW_023249706.1:660-843 GCF_002007445.2 Ailuropoda melanoleuca | reverse complement strand
GCTGTTCGCTGGAGGTGTTTCCCTGGACCCTCTGCTTTATTACCAATGAGAAGGGCTCTGAGTCCTTGAAAATCCTGAAACTTTTCATCCATGCTCCCTTACTCTCGAGAGATGATGATCGTTGATATTTCCATGGACTGTGTGTTGTCTCAGAGACCACAATGGGGCACTCTGGTCAGGGTT
>NW_023249706.1:0-418 GCF_002007445.2 Ailuropoda melanoleuca | reverse complement strand
AGCACCTTGATTCCTGTTCCACCTTCCATAAGGCCATCGTGACTTCAAGGGCTTTCCCCTCACACTTTGTTTCTTGGTTCTAAGGGCTCTATCCTCCCCCGNCCCAATGTGGAATCGGGGTCCCCGTGAAAAGGCTGCTGTTCGCTGGAGGTGTTTTCCTGGACGCTCTGCTTTATTACCAATGAGAAGGGCGCTGAGTCCTCGAAAATCCGGAAGGTTTTCATTCATGCTCCCTTACTCACGAGAAATGATGATGGTTGATATTTCCCTGGACTGTGTGTTGTCTCAGAGACCACTATAGGGCACTCTCGTCAGGCTTCCGCGACCACATTCCCTCATGTTTCCCAATTCACGAAGGGTGATGAGAGTGCTAAGACAGTCCCTGTACGGTGTTGTTTCTGACGGACGTGTTTTGGGC
>NW_023249705.1:1319-1617 GCF_002007445.2 Ailuropoda melanoleuca | reverse complement strand
GTTGACCAAGATTAGAGCAGAAATCAATGAATTAGAAACCAGAAGTACAGTAGAGAAGATCAACAGGACTACAAGCTGTTCTTTGATAAAATCAATAAAATTGACAGACCACTGGCAAGACTTACCCAAAAGAAAAGATAAAGGACCCAAATTGATAAAATTATGAATGAAAAAGGAGAGGTCATGACCAACACCAAAGAAATTGGAAATATTATTAGAAATTTTTATCAACATCTATATGCCAATAAATTAAGCAATCTGGAAGAGATGGATGCCTTCCTGGAAACCTATAAACTAC
>NW_023249705.1:0-1294 GCF_002007445.2 Ailuropoda melanoleuca | reverse complement strand
AAGACTGAAACAGGAAGAAATTGATTTCTTAAACAGGCCAATTAATTATGAAGAGATTGAGTCAGGGATAAACAATCTTCCAAAAAATAAAACTCCAGGCCCGGATGGTTTTCCTGGGGAATTCTACCAAACATTCAAAGAAGAAATAATACCTATTCTCCTAAAGCTATTTCAAAAAATAGAAACAGAAGGAAAGCTACCAAACTCATTCTATGAGGCTAATATTACCTTGATCCCCAAACCAGGCAAAGACCCCCTCAAAAAGGAGAATTACAGACCGATTTCTCTAATGAATATGGATGCCAAAATCCTCAACAAGATCCTTGCTAATAGAATCCAACAGTACATTAAAAGGATTATCCATCATGACCAAGTGGGATTCATACCTGGGATGCAAGCGTGGTTCAACATTCACATATCGATCAGCATGATACATCATATCAACAAGAAAAGACTCAAGAACCATATGATCCTCTCAATTGATGCAGAAAAAGCATTTGACAAAATACAGCATCCTTTCCTGATTAAAACCCTTCAGAGTGTAGGAATAGAGGGTACATTTCTCAATCTCATAAAAGCCNGTACATTTCTCAATCTCATAAAAACCATCTATGAAAAGCCTACAGCAAATATTATTCTCAATGGGGAAAATCTGGAAGCCTTTCCCTTAAGATCAGGAACACGACAAGGACGCCCACACTCGCCACTATTATTCAACATATNGTACTAGGAGTCCTTGCAACAGCAATCAGACAACAAAAAGGGATAAAAGGTACTCAAATTGGGAAAGACGGAGTCAAAATGTCTCTATTTGCAGATGACATGATACTCTATATGGAAAACCCAAAGGAATCCACTCCCAAACTATTAGAAGTTATAGAACAATTCAGTAAGGTGGCAGGATACAAAATCAATGCCCAGAAATCAGTTGCATTTCTATACACGAATAACGAGACTGAAGAAAGAGAAATTAGGGAATCCATCCCATTTACAATAACACCAAAAACCATGCGTTACCTTGGAATTAACTTAACCAGAGACGTAAAGGACCTATATGCTAGAAACTATAGATCACTTNAATAACGAGACTGAAGAAAGAGAAATTAGGGAATCCATCCCATTTACAATAGCACCAAACCCATACGTTACCTTGGAATTAACTTAACGAGAGACATAAAGGACCTGTATTCTAGAAACTACAAATCACTCTTAAAAGACATTGGGGAATACATAAAAGGATGGAAAAATATTCCATGCTCATGGATCAGAAGAATTAACATAGTTAAAATGTCCA
>NW_023249704.1:0-731 GCF_002007445.2 Ailuropoda melanoleuca | reverse complement strand
TTATAGCGCAATTCAGTAATGTGGCGGGATACAAAATCAATGCTTAGAAATAAGTTGCATTTCTATACAAGCAAAATGAGACTGAAGAAACAGAAATTAGGGAATCCATCCCATTTTTAATAGCACCAAAGCATATATTACTTTGGAATTAACTTAACCAGAGACATAAAGGATCTATATTCTAGAAACCTTAAATGATTCTTGAAAGACATTGAGGAATACACAAAAAGATGGGAAATTATTCCATGCTCATATATCGTAAGAATTAATATAGTTAAAATCTCCATGCTACCAGAGCAATCTACACTTTCAATGCTATCCTGATCAAAATACCGATGACATTTTTCAAAGAATTGGAACAAATAGTCCTTAAATTTGTATGGAACCAGAAAAGGCCCCAAATCTCCAAGGAACTGTTGAAAAGGAAAAACAAAGCTGGGGCATCACAATGCCAGATGTCGAGCTGTACTANCAATGCCAGATGTCGAGCTGTACTACAAAGCTGTGATCACAAAGACAGCATGGTACTGGCACAAAAACAGACACATGAACCAATGGAACAGAATAGGGAACCCAGAAATGGACCCTCGGCTCTTTGTGCAACTAATCTTTGATAAAGCAGGAAAAAACATCCAGTGGAAAAAAGACTGTCTCTTCAAGAAATGGTGCTGGGAAAATTGGACAGCTACATGCAAAAGAATGAAACTTGACCACTTTCTCACACCATACAC
>NW_023249703.1:2814-2987 GCF_002007445.2 Ailuropoda melanoleuca | reverse complement strand
GTGTGTGTGTTGTGTGTGGTGTGTGTGGTGTGTGTGTTGTGTGTTGTGTGTGTGTTGTGTGTGTGTTGTGTGTGTGTCGTGTCTGTGTTGTGTCTGTGTGTGGTGTGTGGTGTGTGTGTTTTGTGGGTGTGTTGTCTGTTGTGTGTGTGTTGTGGGTGTGTTGTGTCTGTGTG
>NW_023249703.1:386-2760 GCF_002007445.2 Ailuropoda melanoleuca | reverse complement strand
TGTGTGTGTTGTGTGTCTGTGTGTGGTGTGTGTTTTGTGTGTGTGTTGTGTGTGTGTTGTCTGTTGTGTGTGAGTTGTGTGTGTGTTGTGTGTGAGTTGTGTGTGTGTCGTGTGTGTGTATTGTCTGTGGTGTGTGTGTTTTGTGTGTGTGTGTTGTGTGTGTGGTTTGTGTGTGTGTGGTGTGTGTTGTGTGTGTGTTTTCTGTGTTGCATGTCTGTTGCGTGTGTGTTGTGTGTGTATGTGTTGTGTGTGGTGTGTGTGTGTTGTGTGCGTGGGTTGTGTGAGGGGTGTGTGTGTGGTGTGTGGTGTGTGTTTTGTGTGTGTGTTGTGTGTGTTGTGTGAGTTGTGTGTGTGTGGTGTGTGTGTGTTGTGTGTGTGTTGTGTGTGTGTTGTGTGTGTGTTGTGTGTGTGTCGTGTGTGTGTATTGTCTGTGGTGTGTCTGTTTTGTGTGTGTGTGTTGTGTGTGTGTTGTGTGTTGTGTGTGTGTTTTCTGTGTTGCATGTCTGTTGCGTTTGTGTTGTGTGTGTATGTGTTGTGTGTGGTGTGTGTGTGTTGTGTGTGTGGGGTGTGTGAGGGGTATGTGTGTGGTGTGTGGTGTGTGTTTTGTGTGTGTGTTGTGTGTGGTGTGTGTGTTTTGTGTGTGTGTTGTGTGTGTGTTGTGTGTGGTGTGATTTGTATGTGTGTTTTCTGTGTTGCATGTCCGTTGCGTGTGTGTTGTGTGTGTGTTGTGTGTGTTGTGTGTTTGTGTTGTGTGTGTGTTTTGTGTGTTGTGTGTGTTGTGTGTCTGGTGTGTGTTTGTTGTGTGTGTGTTGTGTGTGTTGTGTGTTTGTGTTGTGTGTGTGTTTTGTGTGTTGTGTGTGTTGTGAGTGTTTTGTGAGTGGTGTGTTTTTTGTGTATGTTGAGTTTGTTTTGTGTTGTGTATGTTGTGTGTTTTGTGAGTTTTGAGTGTGTGTTGTGTGTGTTGAGTGTGTTGTGTGTTGTATATGTTGTGTGCTGTGGTTGTGTGTGTTGTGTGTGGTGTAATGTGTGTTGTTTTTTTGCTGTGTGTCTTGTGTGTGTGTTGTGTGTGGTGTGTGTTGTGTGTGTGCTGTGTGTGTGTGTCGTGTGTGTGTGTGGTGTGTGTGTGTTGTGTGTGGTGTGTGTGTGTTGTGTGTGGTGTGTGTGTGTTGTGTGTGGTGTGTGGTGCGTGTTGTGTGGTGTGTGTGGTGTGTGTGTGTTGTGTGTGTGTTGTGTGTGGTGTGTGTTGTGTGTGTGCTGTGTGTGTGTGTCGTGTGTGTGTGTGGTGTGTGTGTGTTGTGTGTGGTGTGTGTGTGGCGTGTGTGTGTGGTGTATGTGTGGTGTTTGTGTGCGTGTGGTGTGTGTATTGCATGTGTGGTGTGTGTGTGGTTGGTGTGAGAGTGTTGTGTGTGTGCGTTGTGTGTGTTTTATGTGTGTATGTGTTGTGTGTGTGTATGTGTGGTGTGTGTGTTGTGTGTGTGTTGTGTGTTGTGTTGTGTGTGTGTGTGTGGTGTGTGTGTGTTGTNTTGTGTGTGTGTTGTGTGTGTGTTGTGTGTGTTGTGTGTTGTGTGTGTGTGTGTTTTTTTGTGTGTGTTGTGTGTGTGTTGTTTGTGTGTGGTGTGTGAGTGTTGTGTGTGTGTTGTGTGTGTGGGGTGTGTGTGTGGTGTGTGGTGTGTGCTTTGTGTGTGTGTTGTGTGTGGTGTGTGTGTTGTGTGTGTGTGTTGTGTGTGTTGTATGTGTGTTGTGTGTGATGTGTTTTGTGTGTGTGTTTTTTGNGGCATGTCTGTTGCGTGTGTGTTGTGTGTGTGTTGTGTGTGTATGTGTTGTGTGTGTATGTGTGTTGTGTGTTGTGTGTGTGTGGTGTGTGTGGTGTGTGTGTGGTGTGTGTGTGGGGTGTGTGTGCGGTGTGTGTTGTGTGTGTGTTGTGTGTGTGTTGTGTGTGGTGTGTGTTGTGTGTGTGCTGTGTGTGTGTGTCGTGTGTGTGTGTGGTGTGTGTGTGTTGTGTGTGGTGTGTGTGTGTTGTGTGTGGTGTGTGTGTTGTGTGTGTGTGGTGTGTGTGTGTTGTGTGTGTGGTGTGTGTGTGTTGTGTGTGTGGTGTGTGTGTGTGTGGTGTGTGTGTGTGTTGTGTGTGTGTGTGTGTTGTGTGTGTGTTGTGTGTGGTGTGTGTTGTGTGTGTGCTGTGTGTGTGTGTCGTGTGTGTGTGTGGTGTGTGTGTGTTGTGTGTGTGTGTTGTGTGCGTGGTGTGCGTGGTGTGTTTTGTGTGTGTGTGGTGTGTGTGTGGTGTGTGTGTAGGGTGTGTGTTTTTTTGTGTGTGTGGTGTGTATGTGTGGTGTGTGTGTGTGTGTGTGTGTGTGTGGTGTGTGTGTGTTGTGTGTGT
>NW_023249703.1:0-155 GCF_002007445.2 Ailuropoda melanoleuca | reverse complement strand
TTGTGTGTGTGTTGTGTGTGTGTTGTGTGTGTGTTGTGTGTGGTGTGTTTTGTGTGTGTGTTTTCTGTGTTGCAAGTCTGTTGTGTGTGTGTTGTGTGTGTGTTGTGTGTGTATGTGTTGTGTGTGTGTATGTGTGTTGTGTGTGGTGTGTGTGT
>NW_023249702.1:0-1934 GCF_002007445.2 Ailuropoda melanoleuca | reverse complement strand
CCAACATGGGAGCAGCCAATTATATAAACCAATTAATAACCAAAGTAAAGAAACACATTGATAATAATACACTAATAGTAGGGGACTTCAACATCCAACTCACATCAATGGACAGATCATCTAAGCAGAAGATCAACAAAGAAACAAGGGCTTTCAATGACACACTGGACCAGATGGACTTCCCAGATATATACAGAACATGCCATCCTAAAACAACAGAATACTCATTCTTCTGGAGTGCACATGGAACTTTCTCCAGAATAGATCACACACTGGGTCACAAATCAGGTCTCAATAGATACCAAAAGATTGAGATTATTCCCAGCATATTTTCAGACCACAATGCTTTGAAACTTGAACTCAATCACAAGAGGAAATTTGGAAGGAGCTCAAACACTTGGAGGTTAAAGAGCATCCTACTAAAGAATGAATGGGTCAACCAAGAAATTAAAGAAGAATTTACAAAGTTCATGGAAACTAATGAGAATGAAAATACATCTGTTCAAAACCTTTGCAATACATACAAGTACATTGCAATACAAGCCTCTCTCAAGAAATTAGAAAAATCCCCATGGCTTTTTTTTTTTTTTGTGGATTTTTCTTCCACTGTCTGTTTCTTTCTTTTTTTTTTTTAAATTATATTATGTTAATCACCCTACAGTACATCTCCGGATTCCAAAGTAAAGTTTGATGCTTCATTAGTTGCGTATAACACCCAGTGCACCATGCAATACGTGCCCTCCTTACTACCCATCACCAGTCTATCCCATTCCCCCACCCCCTCCCCTCTGAAGTCTTCAGTTTGTTTCTCATAGTCCATAGTCTCTCATGTTTCATTCCCCCTTCTGATTACCCCCCTTTTCTTTATCCCTTTCTTCCCCTACCGATCATNTTGCATGATGTACTGGGTGTTATACACAACTAATGAATCATTGAACCTTGCATCAGAAACCAGGGAGGTACTGTAAGGTGACTAACATAATGTAATGTGAAAAACATTAAAAAATATATGCATGTGAGAAAGACATAAATTTGGGGGTCCACGGGAAGAATGTTCCAGAAAGAATATTTGTGTCCCCCCCCCGGCAATTTCATATATTGAAATCGAAACTCCAAATGTGATGGCATCATAAAGTAAGTCTTTTAGGAGCTAGTTAGATCATGAGAGTAGAGCCCAAGTGAATGGGATTAGTGCCCATATTTAAGGAACCTCAAAGAGTTTTTTTCCCCTGCACCATGTGAAGACATAGCAAGATAGCAATTTGTAAGGCAAAAGCAGACCTTGACCACACACCAAAGTTTTCAAGATCTAGGTCTTGTTCTTCCCAGACCGCAGAACTATGAGAAATTAATCAGTGTGTTTATAAATAAGCANATAAGCAACTCAGTCTGTAATATTCTGTTATAGCATTTCAAATGAACTAAGACAACATACTATCACAAAAATGATTTTTTCCCAGATGCAATGAAATTTTATAACTCTTAGAAACATATTTTATATCTGAAAACTTAGGCTATTCTCAGCAACACATTGTGGGGAACACATTCTTTCAGTGGAATTACACTGTACTCAATCACATTTTCACCTGGAATTCCTACAAAAATGGTTGACAATACTTGCACCATTATAGAGTGTAGTGAATGCTGTACTAATTGGTTAACACCTTCCTTCACATAAATACACTATATTTTTTTTAACTGTATGATTACCATTCCCAAAATGTGTCTTGTTTTTTGGTGTAAGCCTGTATCACCATAAAACTCCCTCTTAGAGCTGCTTTTGCTGCATCCGCAAAATTTTGGAACATCGTGCTTCCATTTTCGTGTGTCTCAAAGTATTTTTTTATTTTAAATTTTTATTTTAATTCAATTTAGTTAACATATAGTGTATTATTAGATTCAAGGTAGAATTTAGTGATTCATCAGTTGCATAT